>NC_057809.1:595526443-595530086 GCF_018294505.1 Triticum aestivum
GTCCCCGCATCGCCGTCCCCGCGTCACGCCCCGACCCGTCGCCACCCCCGGCCGTCGCCTCGCCGTCGCCGTCGCCCCGCTGTGAGCTCTCCCCCTCTAACCCCTCTCCCTCGCCCCCGACGGCCACCATGGGCGCCGCCCCTCCCCGAGCCCATACACACACACACAAGCATGATGAACACACACACACACACGTACATATGTATGAATTAATGCATGTATATATTAGTATATATGTATTTTGTATGTTTAATTAGTTTAGATTTTTTAGATTATTATTTTTTCACTAGTATATATGTATGAATGCATGTTAGATGGATATAATTAGTGTTTAATTAGTATGGAATTTTTTTATATAATGTTGTTTTTCAGTTTTTTAATGGATGTATAAAAGTTGTGTTTTCTGTTTTTAGTGTTAGATGCTTAATTAGTATGAAATAGCATATAGAATTTTGACATATGCAATGATAGCATAATTAGTGTTATATAGAAATGTTAGAAATTTTAGTTATCAAAATCCAATCATTAAAAAAATGTTACTTTTTGCGGGCATATAGCTAGTATTTGTTCTCGACGATGCCCGGCCCGCATCCTCGCCGTCGACCCGTCCGCGACGATGTCCGACTGACCCATGTCCGGGACTGGGCTCCGCCAGGCTGGCACTGGGAGGTGCTGCCTGGAGGGGCGCTCCGCTTGATGAGGAACCCGGCCCCGGGTCCCGTCGTCGACCCTGATCTCGTTTGGTGGCGTTCGCGTGGGCCAGTTTCGGTGCGGAGGGAGCCGGCCCCGCCGGAGGTGGTATGTCGCCGTGTCAGGGAGGAGGACGAGCACGCCCATCGCTACATGGTTGCGTTAGAGGGCGGCAGGTTCTCCAATACCTGGCAGTTTCTTCAGGTATCTCACTTCAGCTATGATCCTGTGAGGGTTCCTTCTCTTTGGGTGTCCATCGCCCACGCCGCAGGAACCGCGAGTGTCCTAGATTCTTCTGTAGTATTCGATCTTTAATTAGCTACCTAGCCAGTGATGTACTATTCAATATTATATATTATTCAAGACGATGTATTTGAGATTATATCTATTATTCGAGACGATGTATTCGAGATTATATCTATTATTCGAGACGATGTAATTTGAATACTAAATTGTTTTATATTTCTTTTGGCATAGTTAAATAAAAGCTATGGCGGACAATACCGACAGAGAGGGAGAACAGACCATGTTCGATATCATACGCGGGCCAGATGATGATCAGAATGAAGAAGATTATGACGGCTCCGAATTTCTAAACAACACCGGAGAGGGTGATATGATATTCGATCGCGACGACCGAATGGATGAAGTCATGAACTACGATTATGACAATGACGAAGAACATGTTGATCCTGGAACAACAAAGACCGGTGAGGTATATATATTTATATAAGCAGGCATCTGGTGATCATCACATGTTTTAAATGAGTTGAAGATATATTAACGAATCGATCTTTCTTCTTTCAGCCATCCGGATCGAGCAAATCTTCAGGCAACAGGACAAAACGAGGCCTGAACAAAAAGTTGAAGGAGGGCGTAAAGTATAATATCGAGGCAATCAGACCTAATGGCGAACCATTAGCGCCTAAAAAGATTGCGGACAAGTTCGTTCGTCAGTGCGGAGTTCTTGTGAAGGACCAACTCCCGATCTCCCTTCAAGAATGGAGAGAGCCAGCAAAGCCACGTCCAGATCTTACTTTTGTCGACGACAGACAAAAAAGTCTGCTTTGGGATACTCTCATGGAACATTTCACCCTACCAGATCATTTCACAGAAGCAGATGTGTAGAAAGTCAAGGACGCTGCTCTTAGGAAGATGGGGGTTGCATTCAAGAACCACAAGAATCGTGAATGGGACAAGTACGTCAAGGGAGGAAGGAAGACTCCAGTATTCGAGGGAACACTAGAGAATCAAAGTGCTCATTGGGACGATTTCGTGAAATTCAAGGATTCGGAATTAGCTAAGGAACGGTCGAGAATAAACAAGAAGAATGCCGAAAAAAGGATAAGTTCCATAAGCTGGGGCCAGGTGGCTACGCGGTGGCAATGCCTAAGTGGGATAAGTCTGAGAAAGAGATGGAGGATGCAGGTGTCACTCCGGTTACTAAGAGCTGGCCCCCCAGGTGCAGGACTTGGTTCTATGCGCATGGGGGGAGTTGGACCCGAAGACAGGCAAAGTTTCGACGAAGGCATGTCTGAAAGGAGCCGACGATAATATACTTGTTGCAATAGAAGAGGCTCGAACGGGGGTGTTCCAGCCCAACAGAGAGAACGACGAGCTTACGCGTGCCCTGGGAAATCCTGAACACCCGGGAAGAACACGAGGCAAGGGCGCTATTCCGTGGTATGAGGGGTTTTCGGACTAGAACACCGACTACAAAACCCGTGTGAGAAGGAAGATTGTGGAGGAGAAGCGGAGGAAGATGGAGGAGGAGAAGAGGAAGCTGGACTATGACCGTCTTCAAGGCCTAGAATCAGCGCATACGGACTTGGTAGTCAAATTCCAGCGACAGCAGGAGCAGATCGACTCACTTAGCCAGCAAAGGGGGTCTCAGCAGCTGCAGCAGCTAGCGGATGATCCAGCATTGGATACCACCGCCCATCCATGCCGAGAAGCAGCGTGGGTTCCGCCCCGTTTGACGCAATGCTGGATAGATACCCCGTGGATGACATCGTGGAGAACACTAACTGCGAGCTACACTTCAAAATTAAGAACATATCCTTGAAGGTGGCGGACGGCGTTGCTTATACAAATTCCCCCGATGCAACCTTCCATTGCAACCCGATTCCAGCAGGCTATGCTCGTGTCGTGGTTGATGAGGTGGTGGGCCAATATTCGGGGCTAGAGCTTGACATTCCTGGAGGTGACGAGGAGCACACACTCGGAGATGCCAAACATCGTATCATCCTATGGAGAAAGGATTGCATCATCTTTCGAAGGCCACCGACACCGCGTCACCCGACTCCTCGTCGAAGTCCGCCACCGAGTAAGCAGACTCCCGCTCCTCCAAGTCCACCAATGCGTGAGGCCACTCCTCCTCCTCCAAGTCCGGCAAAGTGTCAGGCCACTCCTCCTCCAAGTCCGACACAGCGTCAGACGTCCACTCCTCCTCCAAGTCCAGCACAACCTCAGGCCACTCCTCCTCCAAGTCTGGCACAGCTTTAGGCCACTCCTCCTCGTCCAACTCAGCCCCGTCAGCCGTCTCCGCCGCCTCAGCAATCGCAGAAGAAACACCCCGCAGCTATGGTGCATAGAGGTACGAGTCGAGGTCATAGTACAGGAAGTACAGGCGGAGGCAAGCGATATAAATATGGTCCAAACCTCACTACTCCTCTTTCTTAGAGGGCTTACGACAGGACCGAGGAGCAAACCAATGCCATAGTGCGGGCAGAAATCGACGCCCATTTTGGACCGAAACCGCCACCGCCGCCAAGGGAGAAAGTGCCTGTGGAAGTAGTTGACCACTTCATTCGTATGGCTCAACCACCAGCTCCTAAGCCTGTTGACACAGACTATGAGCGCCACATCAGGAAGTTACATCGACAACGTCTACAGAAGGAGGCGAGCTCGAGCTCGAGCAAACAACAAGCAGCTGTCAAAAAATGCGGGAAAA
>NC_057809.1:595830221-596049603 GCF_018294505.1 Triticum aestivum
GCGGTAGGCACGTGGCCGGGTATACCGGGCGCCCATTTGGTGTCACGGAACCCTGTTCACATCGTTTGGGGCTGTGAGCGAAACTCCGGCCGGATCTCCTCATGGATGGAACCCGAATAGGCGATAAACCTGGACTAGAGACTTGAGTGTTTAGGTAGGTCGTGGTCTACACCCACGTCGGCTTTCGCTTGAAGTCTGCCGAGCACATGTCGTGTGCAGATGCTAAGTGGTGGAAACATGTATGAAGAAGTACACCCCTGCAGGGTTAACATCATCTATTCGAATAGCCGTGTCCGCGGTAAAGGACTTCTGGGTTGCTTATAGCAGTTCATAGACAAGTGAAAGTGGATACTCTAAAATACGCAAGATAAGCGTGAGTGCTATGGATGGCGTTCTCGTAGGGAGACGGGAGCGGATCCATAGTGGTGTATTGATATGGTGAATATGTGGACTCGTGTGCGCCACCTCAAAAGAGTTACTTGCAGTCGTAGTTCAGGATAGCCACCGAGTCAAATCTGGCTTGCTGCAGTTAAACCCCACCATTCCCTTGTTGATAATGATGCATATGTAGTTAGTTCTGATGTAAGTCTTGCTGGGTACATTTGTACTCACGTTTGCCTATTTTATGTTTTGCAGAGAGACTTCGGTCTCACAAATAGTTTCCGCGTGGACTTCAACGTTTAGCTTGTTACCTCAGCTACGATCTTGTGCCCTCGGCAGGATCTGGTAGATAGTCAGGCTTCTCAGCCTTTTTCATTTCTAGATGTCTGTACTCAGACATGATAGCTTCCGCTTGTGCTTTGACTTGTATGCTCTGATTGTTGGGTCATGAGACCCATGTTTGTAATATCTCGCTCCTCGGAGCCTATTGAATAAATTACTTGAGTCGTAGAGTCATGTTGTGATGCCATGTTGTATTTGCACATATCGAGCATATTGTGTGTATGTTATTGAAATGCTTGGTATGTGTGGGATCTGACCATCTAGTTGTTTATCTTTAGTAGCCTCTCTTACCGGGAAATGTCTCCTAGTGTTTCCATTGAGCCTTGGTAGCTTGCTACTGCTCCGGAACACTTAGGCTGGCCGGCATGTGTCCTTCTTCATTCCTGTGTCTGTCCCTTCGGGGAAATGTCACGCAATGAATACCGGAGTCCTGTCAGCCCGCTATAGCCCGGTTCACCGGAGTCCTGCTAGCCCAGTGCTACAGCCTGGATTCACTCGCTGATGACCGACACGTTCGATGCTGGGTCATGGATGCCTGTCCCTGTAAGTCTGTGCCACTTTGGGTTTACGACTAGCCATGTCAGCCCGGGCTCCTTATCATATGGATGCTAGCGACACTGTCATATACGTGTGCCAAAAGGCGCAAACGGTCCCGGGCAAAGGTAAGGCGACACCCGTGGGAATACCGTGCGTGAGGCCGCAAAGTGATATGAGGTGTTACATGCTAGATCGATGTGGCATTGAGTCGGGGTCCTGACAGTGTTGGTATCAGAGCTTGACTGCCTGTAGGATTACCAAGCCAAACTGGTCGAAGTTGAGTCTAGAAATGCTTTAGCTATATGTAGGGGAATTGATTGTGGGATGGAACGTAAGGCTCTTTTTACTCCTTATACCTCATGCCCTTCTCATCTGAGTCATCTTATCTTTCCTACGGGGATTAAGAACTAGGCTATCTCTTCTTTCTATCAGGATCACGTGTTACTAATCAGTGGACTTATAAGATTGTTGGATTTAAGTCTCAGTTCAGTTCCTACTACTTCCGTATGTTAATTGTTAATCTCGAAACCTTGATATTGTGCTTCTGAGTGGTTATGCCACCATTTTTGTGAATGTCTCAAATCTTTTCTGAGCATTTACAGCCGTTATGCTGTCCGAGTCATCCCAGGTTTCTAAGTAGTCTGATGCATTTGCAAATCCTTTCTTCCCGTTTCAATGTTCCCATGGGCCAGATTAACCACACTAATCAGTGAGTTGAGGTACTCTGTTACCTTGACATATATGTTGGAGATATTATTATGACCCTAGGTGTCTTAGGGGATCATCTAGTGGTCTAGCCATGATCTGTGTTCCCAGTGTGATGATTCTGGCCTTTATTCTCGAAAGCATCCCGTGATGCCACTTAGTAGTAGGTATTCTACTCCTTGGGTTTTGAACCCGAGATTCACCCTACTTGCTTCATGTTGATAGTTTTGCTCGTTCCTTTAGGTTATTAGTAACCTTTGCATTAGTCCTCGATGTTCGTGGAATTCCTTTCTTCCAAATACTATGAACCGCTTATGGCAGATGTTCCTCGCTGATCGAAAGATCACAATCAGAGTGCTCTCGATGGGTTCTCGATTCTACATTGTGACTCTGCCAGTTCTACCTTTCTGCATGGGTTATCCGGAAGAAATATGTTGAACTTGGTTCGACATACTAATCTATGCATCCACAACTCAGAAAATTATATGTTCCTTTGAGTTGTTCTCTTTAGTTGCATTCTGACCCTCGTCTATCAATTGATAGTCAAGAGTATGCGTGCGTTCGTTTATCGATGCCTATTACTCTTGTGGTCCGTCAAGCCATTCTATCGCAGAATGACTAGGAGAAACAAACTCCAGTACCTCATCCATATCTAGGATTGGGTCAAAGTAGTTGTATTCCGCAGAACAAATTGCTAATCCAGCTTTTGCTCTGTTCTACCTTGGAGTATTACCATCCTTATATCATGATTGTTATAGGAATTGCACACCATCCTATGAACTCTTGGTACAGCGATACTTCTTACCATCATTGTTCATTCCTTGGTTCCTGTGTTATTGCAACCGGAATACCGACAAATGAATTGTGATGTGTGAAATCTATACTCCCAGCAACCTCGTTGCTTGGTAGTTAAATGGACGATAACCTCATTCTTAGCGTGTTGATTATTGAATCGTCACCCTAAGGTTGATTGTGCTACCTAGTCCTTATTTCTGGTGCACTCTCCGATCAGTGAGTTAGGATAGTGCCAATCCTTGCTTATTGATCATATCGTCTTGCCTCAAAAAGCAAGATTGTTCTCGAGCTTAGTAACATACCGGTGGTTCGTGATTTTCTGAATATCTTCTCAGAAGTATTACCAGGTTGTCACCTGACCGCTATGTTGAGTTCGTGATCAAGTTGGTTTATTCCTGTAAACCACCCCTTCTCCAAGAATCCGTGTTGGATACCCTGAGCTAGTTGGATAAGCCAAACAACAACTTGGAGAGTTGGAAGATAAAAGCTTGTCCGACTTAGTTCATGTTAAGGGATATCTTTTGTGTGTGTGTGTGTTGAAGAAAGATGATATCTTCATCAATTGGTCCTTGTGAACAATTGTTGGATCTATTATCTTACCCAAACCTTTGATTGAGTATGGGCTATCATCCAATCAGACCAGAACCAACGATATTCGTAATGTTGTCTTACTCGTGGTTGATCCCTCGAGCATACACCATTATATCTTTTGGGTCTGACCAATGCTATCACCGTGTTCACTTAACTATGGAATTCCTTTTAAAAGGAAACCTAGATGAATTGTTGTTGAGCCCATTGACAACATCCTTATCTCCTCCATAATTTTGCTGAACATTAAGCTAGTGTTGGAAACTTTTGAAGCATTTCCTTCATGCTAGCTCATGAAGTATTTGTTTGATGAAAGGAGTGACTTCCTCTTATACACGTGCATTTGGTGAAAGTTGCCGCCGTGAATTTGAGAAAGCTAGTTTTGTTTCCTTGGAATCATCCCAAATCAGTCATGCACACGTGCGAAGTATTCTGTGGTCTGGAGACTTGCAACCTTCATTCCATATGTGTCCCGAGCACACCAAGCCACTGATTGATTTGTTCAAGGAGAAGAAGTTCCTTCATAAGAGCTAATCATATGACTTATGCAAGGACTTCGTTATCCACGGCGATGGTTCCCAACCAGAACTCGGTAGTGTTTTATTGTAAGAGTACCACGTGGTCATGCTTGTCTGGGACAACGTGTTCACATGTTTGTAGCAGAACCAGCTCATGTTTTGGAGCTTACTATCGTAGTTCATTCCCCGAGAATCTCGCAACGTCATCTCGTCGATTTGTGTTGCAAACTTTCGTTTTTCTTCCTAGACTCGATGAGTCTGGGATATCCTGACACCAACCAGATCTGAATCTCAGGCAGATATGATGGTTGGAACATTTCCCCAAGAACTATAATATTGGTTCCTCGATAACTGGTAAAGTGGATGTCGTGGCCAGCACCACCCAGCCGAAAGACCTATTATTGTAGTATCTTGATTGAAGAAGTTGGCCACCTCCCCATAAGGATTTCGTAGGATTTACCTCCGTAACTGTTCCTTATGGATTCTATTGCTCCCGAAGTTCGACCTTTACTTGATGTTCTAGTTATCAAACCATATCTATGAATGGGTTACACTAGCACGTCAAGGAGAACATTAGAAGTGGAGTGCTAAATGTCTCTCGGTCGATCATCCAGATTTTGTTTCCTTGGCCTCGCTAAGGTGAAATCTGAGAAAGTGTTATCCTCCTTTGCATCTGCATCGCCCATCGCTATTCATCATGGTAGTATGTTGTGTTGTCAGCACCCTTGACACGGATGTTGATAAAATCTTGATGATTATGGAAATGCTCAAGTTCTTGAGAGCACGCACAAGCGCTACGTGTTATCATCGGCACTAACTGGGATTCCTCTCAGTTTCCTCGGAAATGCTATGACCTTTTAAAATAGTGAATTCACTCTCTAATGTTGGGTTCTTCCCCAGTTACCAGAATCATTCCCAGCATTTGCATTTTGTTCCCAGCTTGCACCGCCAATGTGCCATTCTACCATGGGTCTCTTCCATTTCCGGTGGTAAGCACATTCATCCATTACGTTGTCTTCAATAAGGTAATCCACATCATCCAAGTCCGAGTATGCCATTCTACCGACCCCCTCCAAACGATCGGTCGAGAATTGCCTTAGGTTGGTTTAAAGAGTTTCAATGATCTTTGAATCAAAGGTAATTCTTTTTGCCACTTAAGGGGATATTTCTACGAGTCACCTTCCCTAAGGTGCATCGTTATGGTATCACGGCAATTCAACTCCTCGCTACGTTGACAACCGATCACCACATTCTTAAGTCTGGATTTGTTGTCTACCTAGTGAACCTTTGTCATATGCTTCACTCCATTCCTATGGATGTGTGCTTCATCTCTCAGTCCGAGAGATGTTGTTATGTCTCATTCCGTGGGTTAATCCTGAGTTGTTCGACCTTCGAGAAGAACAATTCTTTTAGGGTCTTTCCTTTCCTCTCGTTGTCATGATAGTTGGAGTTCTCAAGGCAAGACTTCAAGACAATGATGGTGAATGAATCAACGTTCAATTGAAGTGCACCCTGTCGTGAAGATTATACTAGTTTGCGTTACCCCTTCACCTTACCCTACGCTTGAATCTCGAGACGAGATTCTTGTTTAGTGGGGGTGAGTTGTCACATCCCTAGCTTCTGGTAATGCTCTAGCTAGCTTCATGTGTGCATCATGTTTAAATTCTGAAACTTGAACTGAGAAATTTTGGAAGCCTCAAAACCATAAATAAAAGAGGGGCAAAAACCCTAGAAATCTCATCCATTGCTCCAAAATGCTCTTCTTAAATGTTTGATAATTTTTGGTAAGGGTTCTGGTCCCAACCAAAATATTGAACATTTTTAAGGAATTATTTTTGGGACTTTGGATTTAATTCATTAGCTATTTGAATTTGAATTATATTCATATAATTAGAATATAATTTCAAATACCCCTGAAATATTTTATAAGCTTTTGGAAAAGTCCATCTAGCAATATAAAATATTCAGAGGAGTTTTTGGCATTGTTTGAATTATTTTAAAATTCAAAACAGTGGCAAAATAAATTCAATAAAACAAAACAGAAGAAAAAAATAAAACAGAGAGCAGAAGCTTACCTAACTCACCTGCAGCCCACCTGGCGCCCACCAACCGGCCAGCCGGCCCAGCCCACCTCCTCCCCCTTGTCCTCTTCCTCCTCTGCCAGGAGGACGAACAGAGGCGAGGCGTGGCGCGCGCCCGAGAGGCCTCGGCCACCTCCTACTTCCCCCTGGCCACCTCCTGCTTCCTCTCGTCGCCCTGGACCCCGTCCGCGATGCCACGCACCCCTCCCTGGTGGCCCTCTCTCCTCTCCCTCACTCGCTGCCCTCCTTCCCCTCTCCCTCTTCGTTCTTCGCCCGAACAGAGAGCCGCCGCCGTCGTTCGCTGCCACCACGCCCACCATGCTCCTCTCGCCTCCCTGTGTAGTCTGCAAACTCCGCCACCGCCTGTTACGTCGCCTCGAGCAAGCCCCGAGCGCTCGGACGCCCCAACTCGACCGCATCGACTCGTCTTCAAGCTTCGGTCGCCGGAGATCGCCGTCGCTGTCCCGTCGCCCCAGGCCTTCCCCGAGCACGCCGACCGTCTCATCGTGATCTCCGTGAGCCCCTACTTCGTTTCCCCCTAACCCCACGTCCGATTTCGAGCTCCAGCCGCTCCCTCCACCGGAGCCGAGACGCTCCGCCACACGGGCTCGTCGCCGGTGAAGCCCCGGTGACCTTTTGGTCCCACGCATGCGTCCGTTGCACTCGTTTCGTTCCGTAGAGTAAAACTAGCGCGACAACCGTCTCGTTTGCACACCGCAGCGCCAGTCCCGCGAACCCCCGAGCTCCGGCCGCCGCCGGGGTCGATGCCGCGCTCAACTCCGGCCACCCCACGCCCTCTCGTGGTCCCCCTAGATGCGCGGGAACACGGGCTCACCCCTGGTGCCCTCAGCGCGACCAGCCGCGGGCTGTAGCGCCGTCCCGAGCAACTCCGGCGAGGTCTCTCTGTCGCCGTGGTCGCCGTGGTCGCCGGCGTCACTAGCTGACGTGGCGCTGATTTAGTTAGCACTAATGACCACGCTAAACACCCCCCACAGACACTGACAGCGGGCCCCGTAGCGGGTCAAAGCCCGAGTCAACGCGGGATTAGCCCCTGTGTCACTGACGTGTGGACCCCACACGTCAGGTTTGACCCTGACCGGCCCGGTTGACCCTGCTGACGTCACTGTGACGTGGTGCTGACGCCATAATCATTTCTGGATTTAATATTAATCAGGAAATTCCAGAAAATAGCTAAAACTTCAATAAATCATAGAAAATTAACCGTAACTCCAAATTAAATAATTTATATATGAAAAATTATCAGAAAAATTCAAGGAATCCATCTGTATCATTTTCATGCATGTTAGCACAACTTATAGCTGCTGTTTAGCACAAATCATATAAAGGGCATTTAATTAATCACATATGGAGTTTGAATTTGAATATTATATTCAAACCAACTTCATTTAATCTGTTGCTAGTTGCATTAGCCCAAAACACATTCATTTTGCCATGTCATGATCATGCATCATATTGTGCATTGCATTGATTGTGTTCCTTTTTGTGTTGCCGGTATTTGTCCCCTCTCGATAGACGCGATACCGATGATGTGATCGTTGACACTGATGAAGACTCAATGTTATCTTCAGAAGTGCCAGGCAAGCAAAACCCCCTTGTTCATTCCGATACAATCCCACTCTCTCGCTCCTGCTCTCTTTTACTGCATTAGGACAACACCGATTCATCTGTTACTTGCTGCGGTAGCTGAACCCCTTTATCCTTTGCATGACCTGTCATTGCCACAGTAAATAGATGAAACCCACTAGCATGAGTAGGAGTTGTTTGAGCCCTATTGTGCCTACTCATTCATGCTTGCTTGTCATGCCTGCTACTGCTTAGAGTTGAGTCAGGTCTGATTCATCGGGGATGAATCAGAGGCATGTGAACATGTCCTACTGTGTGTGAGCTAAGTGTGTGAACACGTTTGGTAAAGGTAGCGGTGAGAGGCCATGTAGGAGTACATGGTGGGTTGTCTCATTGCAGCCGTCCTCAGGAACTGAGTTCTGTGTTTGTGATCCATGATTCAGCTACTACCATACATTGGGCCCTGAAATATGACCCCGCTCGACTTCTTGATTCACCCTAGTCCTCTGTCCAGGAGTTGCAAGTAGTTTCTGGTGTTTGTAGTATGCTGGAGGCCGTGGACAGCGCTGACCGTAGGGGTGGGCTGTGATGCGGTAGGCACGTGGCCGGGTATACCGGGCGCCCGTTTGGTGTCACGGGAACCCTGTTCACATCGTTTGGGGCTGTGAGCGAAACTCCGGCCGGATCTCCTCATGGATGGAACCCGAATAGGCGATAAACCTGGACTAGAGACTTGAGTGTTTAGGTAGGTCGTGGTCTACACCCACGTCGGCTTTCCGCTTGAAGGTCTGCCGAGCACATGTCGTGTCAGACGCGTAAGTGGTGGAAACATGTATGAAGAAGTACACCCCTGCAGGGTTAACATCATCTATTCGAATAGCCGTGTCCGCGGTAAAGGACTTCTGGGTTGCTTATATCAGTTCATAGACAAGTGAAAGTGGATACTCTAAAATACGCAAGATAAGCGTGAGTGCTATGGATGGCGTTCTCGTAGGGAGACGGGAGCGGATCCATAGTGGTGTATTGATATGGTGAATATGTGGACTCGTGTGCGCCACCTCAAAAGAGTTACTTGCAGTCGTAGTTCAGGATAGCCACCGAGTCAAAGCTGGCTTGCTGCAGTTAAACCCCACCATTCCCTTGTTGATAATGATGCATATGTAGTTAGTTCTGATGTAAGTCTTGCTGGGTACATTTGTACTCACGTTTGCCTATTTTATGTTTTGCAGAGAGACTTCGGTCTCACAAATAGTTTCGCGTGGACTTCGACGTTTAGCTTGTTACCTCAGCTACGATCTTGTGCCCTCGGCAGGATCTGGTAGATAGTCAGGCTTCTCAGCCTTTTTCATTTCTAGATGTCTGTACTCAGACATGATAGCTTCCGCTTGTGCTTTGACTTGTATGCTCTGATTGTTGGGTCATGAGACCCATGTTTGTAATATCTCGCTCCTCGGAGCCTATTGAATAAATTACTTGAGCCGTAGAGTCATGTTGTGATGCCATGTTGTATTTGCACATATCGAGCATAATGTGTGTATGTTATTGAAATGCTTGGTATGTGTGGGATCTGACCATCTAGTTGTTTATCTTTAGTAGCCTCTCTTACCGGGAAATGTCTCCTAGTGTTTCCATTGAGCCTTGGTAGCTTGCTACTGCTCCGGAACACTTAGGCTGGCCGGCATGTGTCCTTCTTCGTTCCTGTGTCTGTCCCTTCGGGGAAATGTCACGCAATGAATACCGGAGTCCTGTCAGCCCGCTACAGCCCGGTTCACCGGAGTCCTGCTAGCCCAGTGCTACAGCCTGGATTCACTCGCTGATGACCGACACGTTCGATGCTGGGTCATGGATGCCTGTCCCTGTAAGTCTGTGCCACTTTGGGTTTACGACTAGCCATGTCAGCCCGGGCTCCTTATCATATGGATGCTAGCGACACTGTCATATACGTGTGCCAAAAGGCGCAAACGGTCCCGGGCAAAGGTAAGGCGACACCCGTGGGAATACCGTGCGTGAGGCCGCAAAGTGATATGAGGTGTTACATGCTAGATCGATGTGGCATTGAGTCGGGGTCCTGACAACAGTGATCGGCAGCAATGGTGTGATATGATCGCAGCAATCGTGGCCGTAAAGGTAAACACTCCCTCTCAGCACATGAGAACGGTGTCTTTCACTGTGCTGTGAACAGTAGCACCCTGCCGTGCTGTGCTGTGAACAGTAGCACCCTGACGTGCCTTTTGCATGGTAGAAAGGGACCAGGGTGGAGGGTGGTGTCATCTTCCTGGGGCGCTATTTCCTGCTCGATCGTGGACATGAATAGGTCGGCTCGAGTGAGGCGTTATCTTGCTCATCAAGAGTGGGGCGCTATTCCTTCCTCGTAAGAGTGACCCGAAAAAGGAGTGTTGCGGATACAAAGAGGTCATGATAGTCGCCGCCGCTCTTTGAATCGCATACAAAATATTCAGAGACGTACTAGGATCGTCGACAATTCTACTGTGTAATCGCATAAGCCAACCGTTGCCATCACGTCTTTATCCTCCCTTTTAACACTCCCTGCCTTGCTCCTTCTCTGCTAATTCTCTTGTGGGTCCATATAGTGAATATACCCTTCCCCTGTTCTCGGCCAGTAGCCGTCGCACGACCGATTAAAACATCCGACATCATCTTAATCTAGAGAACGCCGCTAAGAGCATCTACAGCCAGCAGCGAAGCCAGCCTCAGGGATCTATGGGGCCAGTGGTATTCTTGTTGATTATTTTCTTCACAATGAACAGTAATGATATAGTGTTTTGTAGATGTCCCCACAGCTTACACCTAGCTTCGCCACTGTCTACAGCCAGGTGCCTCAAACTTCCCTCAAACGCTTAGACGGACGGTCCAGTCAATGACCGGTCAAAAAAATGCAACCCCGACGGATGCCTCAAACGGGCCTCAAACGTCCGGATTGATCAGCACCTTTTATATCCAGCCCAAATGTAGGGCGGATATGAAGGCCCGAGCGTGACCAGGCGCATCGTAAGACCCAACAGCCCTACCCCACCATAAATTACACCAAATCCATCCCCAAGCTACCGATTTCATTCGCTCTTTCCTCTCTTCTTCCTCCTCTACGTCGAACGTCTCGTAACTCCGCCGCCACCCTTGCTCCTCCGCTATTCCGAGCCTCAGCGTCGCCAACACAGGCACAACGCGGTACGCCCGACAACTTTCGGGTTGCACCTTGCCCTTGATGTGTTCGACACATGTCCAACTAGGTTTTTTGTGATTTATTTGTGGGAAAACGGTGGATTCGGATGCTTTGTCCTCCTCCTTGACAGCTGAGGGAATGGTGAAGGAGGGACCCATTGACGGGCCAAGGACACATGGAAATCCGGCTCCCGTGCGACCCACGCCCAGTTGATTTCTATGTCATCGTCCTCCTCCTCCTTGACAATGGAGGGGACGATGGATGAGGAGGGACTTGTTGACACGCGCCGAGGATCTGTGGCTCCTAAGCGAGCACACAGTGATGACATATCTCCACACTGCTACAGATCAGAGTTGTGTCACAGCGGAGCGGCGACACCTCACAGTGATACCAACTGAGGTACCACATCATGCGCCTACGACCGAGCTCCTCCTACATCATCTTTCCTTTTCATCATGGTGGTCCGGTGGCTAGCGTGTTGGGAGGGGAGAGTGAAGGGGGATGCGGTTAAAAACCTGTGGGGTAGGGGCGGAGCCAACGAATTGCCAAAGCCTGGGCACGCGGTAAGCTAAAATTAAGCCTAGTCTATCAAACACCAAAAGTATCATATAATTGGATAAATGTCATGTGCATTATATACACTAATGTTTCATAGATCATAGAAGTAAATAAAAACATGAGATAAAATACCAATTAACTTGCTCAAAACTAACCACACAACCAAATCTTTTGACGTCTCCATGACAAAAACCCAATCTCTCATGCTCATCTTTGTGCACACATGAGAATCTACAAGAAACAACACATTAACAAATTATATAATTTCCATTGAAATTAAACACATTAGTGGGAATAAATCATACCAATAATGTGCTAACTGAACCTAGATGAAAGAACATGCGGTGCCCTCATGTTTGGTTTTGGTAATTGATGACAATCTCTATGGACTAATGTTTGCATTGAGTTATATTTGAAGGATTTGCCCATAGGTTTTTCTTGAAGTCCATTTATTGGTTTCAAGGAGTTTATGAGTCGACCAAGGTGACATTCAAGGAATTACCTAAAGATTGGTCTTGTGAGAGGTTGATCAAGACTAAGTCAAAGAGTGAATCAAGTTGATCAACCCACAAAGCGTAAAAGATGTACCGAGAGGGATCAAGTGATCCCATGGTATGGTAAGCATTGTCAATTACGCTTTGTATACTAACCCATGGTCTTCGTGAGAGTTCTTTGTGGGGTTAGGTTGCGATGTGCAAGTTCAAGTGGAGCATCATGAAGAGATCAAATGCTTGAAGCTTGCTGTCCATTGTGGTAACAATGGATTCATGAAGATGTGCGGAAGAGTGGCTCACCCATAATGGAGTATGGGGAGCAATCAACTAGTCTTCATCGAGCCAACGCAATCAAGAAAGGTGGTCCAACTTGAGGGAGTCAAGATCGTCATCATCTAGCTCAAGTGGACCATGTGCAAGCCAAAGGTTTGCCCTTGATAGGTTTTCTATTTTTCCGGTCTCATGGTGGTAGTTGGGAGACCGGGTTATAGGATCGATTGCCATACTATCAAGGGGGGCTCTCGATGAGTAGCTTGATCGTATCGTTCATAGAGAGCTCAAACCTTTGCATCCTTGCATCTTCTTTATTGGTTCTTGTTTGGTTCGCTTTGTGAGTCTTAGAGCTTATGGTCATCTTGATGACAAGCTCGAGTTCATCGAAAACGGAGTTCACATGCATCTTCTATGATGTTTTCGATGTTGTAGGTTTTGCCGGTTCTTCTCGGTTGGAGGTTTCACTCCTCTATTTGTTAGGCATACCTCCCCTGCCTCTGGCTGTTTTGATGCTACTCATCATCTTGTTTCGAACAAGCTTGAGTTTGCTCAATTCGGAGCTCATATGCAAAAGTTATGGCAGTTCTGGTTTTCCATGGAGTATACTTGTTTTCGTGGAAGTGGCTTTAGGATGGCGCCAGCGGTAGTACCGCTGGGTCGGAGCGGCAGTACCGCGTATCGCCACAAGCGGTAGTACCGATGTCCCACAGCGGTAGTACCGCCCACGGCCATACGCGGTAGTACATCTCTGGTTCTGCGCTGGTACCGCCTCGACTCAAGACATGATTTTCTCGTGTCGGGTTCAGCGGCAGTAGGAGCGGCAGTACCGCTCATGTGCGGTAGTACCGCGGCTACCACCGCCCCTAGTGCCGCTCAATGGCCCTCCTCTCTGTTCCTTCTCCTTGTGCTCATGATAGGCGTTGTGCACGGTCCCAGCGGTAGTACCGCTGGCTCCAGTGGTAGTGCCGCTCATACGGCTCTGCCTCGCACTTTGTTTTGCTCCGCTCTTCGTGTTCTACCGCCCGGGCGGTAGTACCGCTCCCCTGAGCGGTAGTACCGCTCGTGCGCGGACTGAGCACATAACGGTTGGATTCGGGAGCTCCTATAAAAGGGGGTCTTCTTCCCCATTCAACCTTATCCTTTGAGCTCGTGTTCTTTCCCCATTATTGACCTTCTTCGAGCTTGCTAACTCTCAATCCCTCCATGGATTCTTACTAGTTTTTGAGGGAAAAGAGAGAGAAGATCTAGATCCACATTTCCACCAATCACTTTCTCCTCTATGTGAGGGGAACCCCTTGGATCTTGATCTTGGAGTTCTTGGTGTTCTCCTTCTTGTTCTTCCTCTCATTTTCCTCCCTAGCATTAGTTGCTTCAGTGGGATTTGAGAGAGAAGGACTTCGGCACTCCGTGTGCCCTTGCCATTGCATTTGGTGCATCGGTTTGAGTTCTTCATGGTGATACGTGGAAGTTACAAGTTGAGAAGCTTATTACTATTGGGTGCTTGGTACCCTTGAGCTTATTCCTCTTGGGTGCTTGGGCGCCCTAGACGGTTGGTGGTGTTCGGAGCTCAATCATTGTGGTGCAGAACTCCGGGAAAGCATCGGGCTCTCCAATTAGGTTGTGGAGATCGCCCCGAGAAATTTGACGGGTACCGGTGACCGCCCCCAAGGGTTGCCAAAGTGTACGGGTTCGGTGACCGCCCCCAAGAGTTGCCATTTGTACGGGTTCGGTGACCGCCCTCAAGGGTCCCTTAGTGGAATCACGGCATCTTGCATTGTGCGAGGGCGTGAGGAGATTACGTTGGCCCTAGTGGCTTCTTGGGGAGCATTTTGCCTCCACACCGCTTCAAACGGAGATTAGCATCCGCAAGGGTGTGAACTTCGGGATACATCGTCGTCTCCGCATACCTCGGTTATCTCTTACCCGAGCCCTTTACTTATGCACTTTACTTTGTGATAGCCATATTGTTCTTTGTCATATATCTTGTTATCACTAGTTGTTTATCTTGCTTAGCATAAGTTGTTGGTGTACATAGGTGAGCCTAGTTGTTGTAGGTTTTGCGCTTGTCAAATTAACCGCTAGGTTTATTCCGCATTTGTTCAAGCCTAAACCGTAATTATTTTCAAACGCCTATTCACCCCCCCTCTAGGCGACATCCACGATCTTTCACTAGACAAATGCCCTTTCCGAAACTTTGGATTGTGACTATATTTTCCATATGTTGCCACATGATTTTTGCCACACTTGCCGCACTTGCCATACTTGTCTTACTCGAGTTGCTCAAATTGTTAGCCACACTTTGGCTTGTCTAAAAGAATCTTGCCACGCTTTTTATGCTTATGACATGTGGGGTTCACTGCTCATAAAAATATTTTTGCCTTAGGTTTGGCTAGAACCAAACACCTACTTAATTTGATCAAATGCCTAAAATGAGGTGTGGCAAAGTATGGCAAGGTGGGGCTGGAAACCAAACAACCCCTTCATAGCTTGCCGCCGGTAGCCCTAGTTGTTGGCAGTTTGCTGCCACTTGCTGCCTCCTGACTGTGGCCTTGCACAGATTGGGCACTCGCCGATGATGCACGGGTGGCTACCATCCGTCGGAGACGGAGTGAAATCCCACCATAGGAGTTTCCGCTTTGACTCCCGTGGTTCTGCTTCCGATCTCAATCACCGCTAGCGGGAGTAGTAGCCGAAATAATTGGAGACCAGGTCGTGCACCATCTCCTGCGGTCTTGCCTTCTGTCGATGTTGCGCGCCTCCACCAGTCCACCTCGCTTGCCGCCGCCGCCGATGTTGAAGTAGCTAGGGTTGCACGTCCTGCGGCACGACGCACAGCTAGGCGAGCGATGCGCTGGATGTAGCCTCGTGGTCGATCGATGGATTCACATTCTTTTCAGACTAACCACAATGCGAGTAACTTCAGTAGTAACATCGAGTCCAACTCAGCAAATTTGCTTATGTGGCAATGAGTTAATGAGAAAAGAGGTAGTTTGAGTAACTTAGCTAGTTACTGTAACATCACATGTCCCAATGCAATATGAGTCTATAACCTAATAAATAAAGCTTTACATCACTTATGTTACTATCCACTATGAAGGTAGTAATATAGTCTAGGGATATGTGTATGTTACCGGTGTATGTTACTCTTCATTGTGGCTAATCTTAGAGGCCACGGGATGACTACCCTAGTTTGGTGTCACTAAGCCCAAAACTAGCCAATTCATCATGAGGCTGCTGTATTTTTTATCGTCCACAATACGTTATACGGGGTTGTGACCCCGGCTTCTCGTCAATTTAGCAGCGATCGAGCCCGGTCACGTGCCCAGTGTCCAGGGTGCCCGGACGGTAGAATCGCCACTGCCGTGGGGGGCGAATTGTCAGGCGGCACATCCCTACTCATCCCCTCGATTTGGGGCCAGGCTAAAGGATTTTGAATTTGTATCTGTTCTCTTCGGGTTTCCTTATTTTTTACCTTTTGTCTTTTTTTTTTCCGTTTTGTTTGCCCCCAACAAATGTCTTATGAATAAATATTATACAGTTTTGGTGTACATCAGAAATATTTTTATATACGTTTAACTTTTTTAAATACATGATTACCATTTCTAAAACAATATATGTTTTGATGTCTACTTTTTTTCGTACACATTATGCATTTTTCGTATACATCTAACACACACACACACAATATTACTATATATATGTTTAATATTTTTTAAATATGCAATATTTTTTTCAAATAAGTGTTTTGAGCATTTTCTTGATTACATGTTAAACATTCTTAAAATACACACTGAAACATTTTTTGAAGGATATAAGAGATTTTAAAAACTATGCAAACTTTTTTTATCTTGTATAAACAATGTTTAAGTAATGTGAAAAAGTTATATTTGAAACGTGTGAACTATTTTTAAAATGTAACGTATATCGTTTGAATGGTATGAAACGCTTTTTTAAATTACATGATCTTTTTTTACATTGTATAACATTTTTCAAAAATTTCAAGTACATTTGTTTTGTGTGTGAACATTTTAAAAATGCCACATACATTTTTTTTGAATGGTACCAACATTTCCTTAAAGTTGTGCGAACAATTTTTTTTACACTGCATGAACATTTTTATGTGTGGTGAACACTTTTATTTTTTAACTCAACTAGTTTTTCATAACATATGTATTTTGTATTTTTCATAGTATAAACAAAAGTTAAAAAACATGTGTGACATCAGCGTTATGAAACCACGTGGCTACTGGGCTGGCCCACTACTGGATCCCTATATAAGAGCTGGACTTCAGTCTGACTAAAGGCGAGACATAGACTAAACCATACATCAGACCAGTAGCGCTACCACCCATACCATAACTCACCGTCGATCCACACAACGAGGGGGCAGAGGTTGATTTTAGAGAAGGTAGCATATGCCCCCAGCGATTTTTCCACAATAATTGATAAATATATTATTGACTTTACCTAGTTCTGGTGTTTATATTTTGCGCTAGTTTTCAATTATTAATTATTCTTTTAATAGGACCGGAATGTCATTGAAATCAAATTATTTGATGACATTCATAGTAATATTATAATTGGTGACCATGCATCTAGGGATAGAAGATTTTTTATGACAATAAATAAATAAATTTGTATGAGTATTGCTTTTGGATGCGCTTTGAGTGTTTTGTTAGAGATCTTTTCATTGACTTGTATAATGGCTATTATTTGGATGCTCATATTAAGAGGACCTGTATTATTGTTTGGCTCGCGGCCTCCGACACGTCAGAACCAGCCCAATAAAGAGTCATCAGTTTTTTTGCTGTATTTCTTATCATATGGAGAATCAACTTCCAAGCTTATGTATACATATCCCGCTTGCAGCAAGCGGGATCAGCAATCTATAGGTCTACAGATCTTTTTCTCAAAGAACAAAAAACAATCTACAAATCTTGCTATATACTCCCTCCGTTCTCATAATTTACGAGCGTTTTAACGCTCTTATGTTATATGGGGCGGAGGGAGATATGATTTCAAAAGCTAACATATGCAGATGTTGCATTCTTCACTTTTGCGCAAACGAACAAACGAGGGTTTGTGGTTTAAGGCTGGACATCTGCCCCAGGTTGGCGGCCTTCGCCAGGACGTCCCATATTGCCGCCACCATCCCCGTCGTCCGTCCACTTCTTGTCCGGAGATTTATATGCGTTTCAGAAGCCAATTTTCGCGCCCTTACTCCGCGAAAAGCTGTCTTGTGACGGGAAATCGCCTTAAAAGCAGAGATTGTGATGGCTGATGGTAGAGATAATAATGATAATTGGAGCAACCGGCAAAGGGAACACTCTTCATCAGCACATAAAAAGGCTCAGGGTGCATGATGTACTACAACTTGCATGAGAATTGGCACAATTGGCAAAAAGGGGACATGTCACCTCTCAGCAC
Organism: Triticum aestivum; assembly: GCF_018294505.1. Lineage (NCBI taxonomy): Eukaryota > Viridiplantae > Streptophyta > Magnoliopsida > Poales > Poaceae > Triticum > Triticum aestivum. The sequence continues at coordinate 595,847,686 of NC_057809.1, forward strand.
CTAAAAAGGCTCAGGGTGCACGGAAAGTTGTTACGGAGATGAGGTGGAGACTTAGCATCCATCACGATTTTGGGCTCGCTGCTAAAATTTGCTCTTTGACAGGGGCCATATCGGAATTTCTGGGTCGTTTCTCCAGCCAATCCACACGCTGGGTAATGGTCTCCACTCTCCACGAGCAGCCGCTAGCCGGCACCTTATCCTACCGAGAAAACGCCGGTGGGCTTGTAATCCCAAGCCACCAGTCATGTTCAACCTGCTCATAGTCATAGAAATCTTCAGCCATGCACCCCCTCGCAGAGTTTACGATTTACGAGGCAAATCAAGGGTGAGGATTAAAACCTACGCCTTTCATCGTAAAGGGTAGAATAGTCTAACATAAATCGTTGGCATGCTGGGCTGTTTTACAAGAAAAAGGGTAATTAGCATGATCTTTGGCTGGAACAGTTCAACCTTCGTCCACATCTCCGGCTCAGAGCCTCCCAGAGCACGGCCACTGCAGCAGAGCGCGGAGCCCTACGCCTGCACCACTCGAACTTGGCGCACTCCCGCTTGCTCCGCGGGATGCCAACCTCGCACTCATGGCGTGCAGCCCCAAGACTGGCATCACAGGAACCTCATGGCGCACAAATCAGACTTTGTGTAAAAGCGTCACCACAGGATTTATATATGCCCAGGAATCCATTGTGGCCAGCCGGGGACCGGTTGACACTTGAGGAAGGTAGGTCAGCATGCAGATGGAAAAGCGGCGACGATGATTGTGGAGATGGTTAGGACACAGATCATCTCTAATCTAAGATAAAAATCCAGCACGAGGCTGAGGGTGGTGTCAGCTTCCTCTTGTGTTGGATTGCTCCTGAAGTTTAACTGGGGAATCATATATGAAAAACACGAGGAGAGAGAGAGGCGGGGGGGGGGGGGGGGGGTCCCGGCCCTGTGAGACCAACTCAGAGGTCATCGCATGGGCATTCCAACAGCAGCAACGCCAAAAACCAAGGACACATGATAATGTAGGGTCCCATCATCAAGGAGAATCAACTTCCAAGTTCCAAGCTTATATACACAGATGTTGCATTCTGCATTTTTGCAGCGAACTAAAAGATAAGGGATTGTGGTTTAAGGTTCGATGTCACACTGAGGATCTCCTACGTATCTACTGGGACCAGTCTCCTCCCTGCACAATTATGCATGCGAAATCACTACCACCAGCAGGCACGTTTCTTTGGGATCCAACCAGCAGGTCGGTGGCGTTGCATGTCTGACTGCCTATGTCGTTGGTCCTTCGAGCGTCACTAGTTCCTGTGGGGCAATTGGTCACTGCTGTTGGGCTATCGGTAGACCGGGGAGGAGGTGTTGGGTCCTGCAAGAGGTGGAGATGTGCGGCGTTGATGAAGAGCAGAAGCACGCAGTACGAGTCCACGACGTCCCGCATGTCGCGGAGCTTGATCGCCATGCTCCTGCCGCTCCGGACGCGGCACCAGAGCGTGCTCCGGTTGTAGGAGTCGACGAGGCCGGCCGCGTCGGCGAGCGCCTGCTCCACGGGGCCTCCCAGCTCCGAGCAGAGCAGCGCGGCGGCGCAACCCGTCGGCCACTTGAGCAGCGCGTGGAGCCTGCGGCTGCAGCGCTCGAGCTTGGCGCACTCCCGCCGGCTATGCGGGATGCGCATGATGCTCACGCCGGCGGCGACGAGCATCACGGCGTGCAGGCCGGACATCTGCGCCAGGTTGGCCGCCTTCGCCAGCACGTCCCACAGCGCCGCCACCGTCCCCATCGTCCTTTCTTCTACTTGTTGGCGGATTAGCCTGCTTCCGCTTTCACAATCCGTACGTACTGAGCACGTCGCAAGTGTCCGGATTGTCAAAGAATGGCGCCCTCGCATAGGGCTTATATACGCTGCAGAAACCGATGATGCTGTCCTGACGCGGCGTCGCGAAAAGCCGTCTGATGGCAGAAAAGCGGTGCAGATAGTGGTGCAATCGGCAAAGGGGCGCTCAGGTCTCAGCACATAAACGGGTCAGAAAGGGTTGAAAGCTAGCTCGTGGATAGATCTCGGCTGAGGTTTTTCGAGGCGCTTTCCTGCTCGTCAACTAACTTCCTATATTTGTTTTATTATATGGAAGCCGCCTCGGCCTGGGTGCTACCCCCGGTGATCAATCCTTAATTTCGAAGTTCTAACTTTCTACCCTAGACTAGATGGGTGGAGCTAGTCGAAAGCAGAGAATGTGAGTGTGTTTACCGATAGTTTTAGTTGGCAATCGCATAAAGCCAACCTCTGCTAGCCTCTGCTTTTACCACTCCACACACGCACGGGTGCACAAGCACAACTGGGCTGAACGGAGTCTGCTTGCCAGGTGTCCGTGTCATGCCGTTCCGATAATTGTTGGGACTTCTAGGTCGTTTCTCCGGCCAATCTGTATGCGGTCCGGTCTTGTCTCCACGAGAGAAAAAGTCCAAAATAAACCTTCAACTTATAGACGAAAGCTAAATCAAGCTCTGAACTTCTAATCCTTTGAAATCAGCACACCAAACTCTATGATCCCGGTCTATTTTAAACCTTGGGGTGGGTTTTCGAAGGTCATAGGGAATTGAACATGTGATCTAGCGCTACCGAACTATTCTGGCTAACCACTCAAACTGATGGTTGTTGATGATAAAAGTTGAAGCGCGAAAATATTTTAAGCAGCAGCGTAGAGATTCGAAAACATTTTCTTCAAAATTGTCAACTATTTTGAAATTCAAATATCATTAAAACATAAAAATAATTTTTCAATTTACAAACATTTTTGCAAAGATGTGAACAAATTTTGGAATTACGAACATCAAAAAAACACAAGCAGATTTGGGAAACGTTAACTATTTTTAAAACCCCCGTACATTTCTCAAACATGAACCTTTTTTAAAATGTGAATTTTTTTGAAAACATGAACAAATATTTTAAACCTTATCAAAAATTGAAGTGAGAACAATTTTTCAAAACAAGAACATTTTTCGAACATAACCATTGTATGAAAATTGGGAACACATTTTGACACTTGAGCAAAATTTCAAAATGCGAACACTTTCTATTTTTGTAAACGCAAATAAATTTTGAAAGTTTGTTCGGACTTTAAATTTGTGTTCAGGTTTCAAAAAAATAGTGTCTTTAAAATTCATTCCTTTTTTCCAAAAAGTGTCCGCACTTCAATTTTTTGGGGGGATTTCATAAATGATTCATGTTTATGAAATTTGTTTGTGTTTTAAAAAAATGTTCATAATTCTAAAATATTCTTTACATTTTTGCAAAATAGTTTGGAGATTTAAAAATTACCCCCTCTGACCCATAATATAAGAGCGGGTTTGACACTAGGAGCATTTTTGCCGCTACACTAGTGTAAAAAACGCTTTTATATTACGGGATGGAGGGTGTGTTATTTGCTTTTAGGAATATTTGATTTCAAATTATAAACAATTTCAAGAAAATGTTTTAAAAAATGTAAGAAAAATATTCAAATCTCGGCTCCGCCATGTGTTTAAATACTTCAGGCTTCTTTTTTGGCAGCAGCTATTAGTTAGAGCGTCTGTTTGGCTGCAGCCCGCACGAGCCCACCAAAACATGTGGTTTGTTTTCTTCTGAATTTGACACATTAATATGAATTCAAATAACATAAAATATACAGTAATATTAATTCAAATAACATAAAATGTGAATATTATGAATCCAAATTACTATATTATTCAACTCACCGAATAAAACTAATAATTAAATGAGTAAAATTGGCCGGTGCTTTTGCCAATGGTGCTCAATGCCTTTGGCCATGCCTCTGCCAATGGTGTTCAATGAGATCTTTCTGAAGCTGATGGTGGGTGTTTGCATCTTCGATCTGCCAGTATGTCTGAAGAAATGCTTGTATACGGTCAGGGTCTCTAGCTGGCTTTACACGGCCACCGACATTGTCGTAGAAGAACTCCAAGTTCATGTCCCTTTCATCTTCGATGATCATGTTGTGAAGAATCACACAACATGTCATGATGTTGCCTAGGATTTCCTGGTCCCAAAAATGAGCAAGACCAGGAACAATGGCAAATGTAAATTGCAAAAACCCCGAAGGCCCTTTCAATAACTTTGTAAAAAAATCTATTCCTAAAGGCATCACTCTTTCCGGATGCTCGAAAACAAAAATGGCAAAGCATGGCTTTCTTTCCTCTCTAGCAAAGCGACTAGGGCAAAACATTCATCCCCTCAATCTTTGCTAGCGAGCCCGTAGATTCACCCCCCTCTACCTGGTTCTGCAACGTCTGATGGCTAGGAGGGGAATCCTGGTGCCTTGGCTCCATCTATTAGATAGGTTAGGCTTTTAGCCCTCACATGGGCGACGTTCGGATGGATGGCGATGTTTCTTCTTTGAGTCAGTCTTTCGGGTTCCGATCCTCCTGAAGTTCGTTCTTCAGAACGAATTAGATGGAGCTTCGATGACGAGGTTATGGTCTCTCACCGGGCATACGCGGCTGCAAGATTTTTTAGGTTCTTAAAATTGATTCAAGGGCTGAACCACGTCAACTGTGGCTCCGAGGCACTAGTCCTTATAGGGACACATGCACAAAGCCTTCCCGGTTATCATCTACAAGGTCAGACCGGCTCCGATATGGGAGTAGTGACGACTGCGTGTCGACGACTTATTTTGGCGCGACATTGGTTGTTTTGTCGTTCATGGACCATGACGTAATCTTCATTATGTTTGGGAGGCTTTGTAGTTATGGTGCACTTTTTCTTTAAAAATGGTATGAACTTTTATACTAATAGATCTTGGAATCTGATAATACCCAAACGTCAAGTGCGATCACATGGCAAACCGAACATTTTCGACGACAAATTTAGTTACGCGAGGATTATAATTTTAGTTGGCAAGCATGATAATTTTGTGCTTCAGTTTGTTTCTTGATAGAAAATTGCCGCGTGTCCACTAACTTGCCATCCTTGTGTCACTACAATTGCCATCGAAAACGTTCAATTTGCCTTGTGCTCGTACCTGACGTCAGGTACTTATCATTTCCGTATATCTTAATATTTTTCCAGGAAAAAAGGTTTCCGTAGATCTTCATTTTTTTCCGAAAAAAAGCAGAGTTCTTGCTATCGCGGCTAAAAAAGAAAAACTTTTTTTTTAGGGAAGGCTAAAAGAAACCCAGCGAGAACCTACCAGGAGCCCACGGCTACGCGCAGAGAAAAAAAAAATCAGCCTAGCCCATCCCAGCCCATGTGAGGCTCGGCCCCGTCAGGTTCCGAGCCGACGGCTACGCGCAGAGAAAAAAAAGGAGAGATCAGAGAGAGCAGCAGTTGCATCCCCCGAAATTCGAATTCCGCCCCTCTCTTCTCCCCCGTCCACTCCTCTCCCCCCAAATCCAGCCGGATTCCGGCGCGCCGCCCTCCCGCCCCGGTCCCGGCGGCCGCGGTCGCCGTCCGCCCGACCTCCCCGCGCCCTCGCCGGTGGGCAGCTCCCGGCTCCTCCCCGCCCCGCGCTCAGCTTCTGGCCCCGCCCCCGCGCGCCCCCCTCCATGGCCGCCGCCACCGGTAAAGCTCCTCCCTCACCCGCAGCTCCCTACGTTCCCTAGCGATTTCTACCCCCCTCCGCGCGCCGTCTAAGCCTCAGCTTCCCCGCCTAACCAGGGGCGCCGCTCGGCGGCCTGAACCCGAGGCCGAAGCCGAACCCTAGCGCCAACTGCCCCGGCCCCCGGTCGGGGGGGAAGCCCGCCGCGCTGGCCGACATCACCAACACCGGGAGGCCCGGCCCTCCCAGGCACACCATGGCCGACGTCCTCAAGGTAACCCCTTCTCCCACCCGTGCATAAACAGCAGGCTCGGTTAGTGGTAGCTCAGTTCTGCAGTTTGTTGGTTCCGGTTTCCGCGCTGATGCCTAAATCCCTCGCTTGCTTGCTCGCAGGAGAACGCCAAGTTGGCTCAGCTGGTTGCCCAGAAAACGTATGTCTGCCTTGCTCGCCCCTCGGTCCTTCATTCCTATGAGAAAGGGGCTGTTTGATGTTTCTGAATTCTGAGGCAGTAACCTAGTTTTGACTTTGATTGTCTTCTCCGCAGCAAGATCATTGAGCTCAGCGGCATTGAGATTAACAAGCTCCGTGCTGCGCTGCAGAGCACGCATCAGCAGAACCTGCACCTCGCGCAGGCTCATTCTCAGATCACCGCGGTTCGTCTGTTTCTCCATCTCTGTTCTTGTTTAGATGGTTTTAGTTGTTGCTGTGAAAAATTTCAGTGGAACTAGCCGAGTTGCCAACCCAAGCAGTGTCAATGCTTACATCTTAGTTATACCTGTGAACGAGAATCAAAGACAAATACTGTTGTTTGGTCATTCTATATGTATTGTATTGAGCTAAGTTTGAAGGGAAAACTCGAGCAACTAATGTGCATCTATTTTGTACTTCTGAAAGAAAGCATCACATGTTGTCACATTGTTTTGTGGGGTTGTGTAGTGTAGCCACTTTCTGATCTATCTATGTGTTTTGTGCTTCTCTGCAGGAACTAAATCAGGCAAAAGATCGAGTAAGCTGTCACCGCTTCTTTTCTTTACGAGATTTTCAACTGTCAATACTAAGAATGTTGGTTACTGATTTGGGGAATTATTTGTGGATGTGACATGCAGGTAAAGGTACTGCAGCATGAGCTTTCATGCGCAATAGCAGTGCTTAAAGTAAAGGCTTCGGGAATTGAGGTAAAGTACGCCCATGGCTTAACTTAGTTTCCTGTTGTTACAGATAGCTTGATTATTTTCTTTCCATCCTGCACTATTGGCAGCGAAAGAGTACGACTGCTGATAACCAACTGCAAACAGAAATAACTTCACAGGTAGCCGGCACAATTCTCAAAATAGATGGCTCTTCATGTTCATCTATAATTCTAAGATTCTTCCTCTCTCATTTAATTCAGGAGTTAAAAGCCGCACCTTCCAAATCTGCACCAGTCGAAGCTCATCAAGCTGATAATAAGGGCACCAGTGCTAATGTGCACCATTCAGTCGAGACACAATGTAAAACTCATTCTTCTCCTTCTTAGATGTTGATATTATGCTTGGCAACCATTTCAGCTATGGCATTTTATGGTTTTGATTTTCCCTACTTAACACAACTTAATTTTCGTTTCTACTTTACCTTCAGCTGTCCACTTCTAGAAAATTTAATGTCAGTTTTCTGTCAATTTCTTGACAGCCTCTGTGCCATTTAATACAGACCAACCAGAAGCACCGCCAGATAAAACAAATAAAAGGTATTGTCTGTCTGTTTACCTATACTTGAGAGGCAATGCCACTGGCAGACTGGGCGCTAGATAGCCTGATTTACCAAAGCGACTTTCTATTGATTCAGAACATCAGTGAATACGCGCACAAGTAAGCGAAAGTCAGAGTCACGTGAAGGTATAAAAGAGACCAACACATGTCAACAGAGCCACAGACCTGATGTGCAACCCACTGGATCATTGCATCATGAGGATCAGAGGTAATATTTATGTACAAAATGTGCTCATGATGCAACACTATCAGATTGTAGGTTGACCAATTTTTGTTTATGTGACCAGAAACACAGTACGAAGAAAGTCTTCTAGACTAAACCCAGGGCCTTGTGAGATGGCAGAAGCATCTTGTGAGATCTTGCCTACAGACACTGCAGTTCCTTCATCTTGTAGTTTTAGTGTTCCAGAACTTGATGATCCAAATAATGGAGAAGACATGGTAAGATATCGACATGTCTCATCTGTTCTTTGTTCCAAATGATTAACAGTGCAGTACTCATTTCATGCTATACTTGTGGATATGTTGTGCAGCGGAAGGCAGCACAAGATGAACTGTTATGCAACACAGCAGTGCATATAAAGGCTTCAGTACTCAAGGTAAAGTAATTTCATTGTTATACTCAGCTTATATATATAGTTAAAGATGTTGTAGTTTGAATTTCAACGCCTGACATCTTGATTGTCTGACTGTATTAGAAGGACGAGATAAATAAGCATCTGCAGAAAGAAGCAAATGTGCAGGTAGGCGGCACAATTCTTCAGTAATTGATCAATCCGTTTACCCATGCAGATTTATTAATCGTTATCACGGTGCTGCTTGTTTCTGACAATGTAACTAGGAGGAGATACAAGAAACACATTCTGTGGTTCATGGAATTGAGGACCCTGAGGCACATCAAATTGACAGTCACACAAAGAATACGATCCCAATCCACCTGGCAGAAACTCAACGTAATGCACTTCTCTCCCTTCAAGTATTTTGCTATTATATTGCATTTATCTTGGACATTTTGTTGCTGCACACTTGCACTTGAGGTTCTTAATTTGTTTTATGAATGAGTCAAGCGTAGCATGCTCATTTGCTCATTAAGAACTTTATGATCGTTAATGAATCGCTCGTACAGGAATGGTTGAACAAAAAGCACACCTTGTTTTTTCAATGAGAATGTACAAGAAAAGTGGCCAAACTACTTGCTAACTGCATCTTTTTATTGTTCTGATCACTTCCTTTAAAGGGAAAATAATAATTACTGTAATTGTAATTCCTTTTCAGCATCTCTGCCATTTGACACTCAACAGCCAGAACCACCCAAAGAAAGAGCAAAAAAGAGGTATGCTCATCATTCTAGTGATCTTTGAAATGCTCTCGATAGTACATCACACTGTCCAATGAAACAATATTCAGTTGGCTCAGAAATTATTTTTCTAGGGGTGGACACAAACGGAAATTGGATTCATGTGGAGGTCAAAAGGACTCAAACATAGAGGACACTAATTCCAAACTTGATTCTATTTGTAGTGAACCACCGTATCATGAAGAGACAAGGTAAAGTCTTTGCGTGCATGCATCTTTCTGCCTTTCACTAATGCACTTATATCTGAATGGAACATGGAATCATTGTTGCCGTAAATATGTGCAGAAAATCTCCGAGAAGAAAATCCTCAAGAAAGAACCCAGGAGAATTTGCTGAGGCCACAAAGGAAAATCTTGAGACCAAGCAAGAGGAAATTATTGCTCCTGTAGTCCCTTCCAGCTCAGATGTCGTGATGGAGCAGACCAAAGAAGAGAAGCAAAGCGACAGCCGTTCCTTGATGGAACCTTCTGAAGGGCAGGCGGCGGGGAGGTCCTTGGTGCAGGTGACAGGTAGAAGGTCTTCGATGCGGGCAGCAGCAAAGGCTGTATGCTACAAGGAGATACCCGTGAACGTGAAGATGCGACGACCTTAGCGAACAGCCAGTAACATTATGTGATCGTGTCAGTTGCGCTTGCTTTTTGTTGAGTAGAATATCATGTTTGTTGTATGATTGTAGAGGTCTGTTGCTTCCCCGCATGAAATGTAGTATCATGTTATTTTGCCATACTGGTGATGGACTGTACAGCGGTCCCTTTTGTTCTAGAACTGACCATAGCCATTTGTCGTGGACATGTCTGAATAACAGTGCCAATTCCAACAGCTGACCATTGGTACTAGTATTTTGCTCTTCTGTGTGTTCTGTCTGAAGAAATTTTGTGTTATCTGTCATATATGGGCATGATATTTGGGTAAGAAAATTATGTGCGAACTTCCCTATCTTTTATGTGTGCAAGCAAATAATCCTGCATTGTACAATTTTTTGCAATTTCATAGAAATGTTCAAAATTTTGGCAGTGTGTTCTGAATTTCAAAGTATAGTTTCTAATTTTGTTGTGCTTCTAATATGTTTGCCTTTGATCTATAGGTGTATTGCACGTGCAAAGTTACTATACTACTCCCTCCGGTTCTTTTTACTTTGTATATTAGGTTTGTTTGAAGTCAAACTCTTCAAAGTTTGATCAAGTTTATACAAAAAATAATTAACATTCACATAACACCACCAATATCATTAGAACCATCTTGGAATATATTTTCATATTATATTCATTAGGTATTATAAATGTAAATATTTTTAAATATAAAATTGGTCAAACTTGGTAAAGTTTGAGTTCAGACAAATCTAATATGCGGAGTAAAAAGGACCGGAGGGAGTATTATGTAGTTAGTCGGTTTATGTTGATTCATCAATGCAAATCATTCGGATGAAGCCCACTATAAATATGTCTCAGATACTGTGTTGTTAATTTTAATTGATGACACATGATTCAAGAGGGAATCCTATTTGGCGCGCCAGGTCACCCGCGAGCGACCTGGCGTGCAACCCCCTCGCACTGGGTGTTCATATGGGTCGGCCCATTTCCCCCTTTTTCCCTTTCATTTTTCCTTTTCCTTTTCTCTTTTTCTTTTCTGTTTTCTGTTTTCACTAAAATTTAAGAAATGTTCATTCTTTGAAATTGTGAACACTTTTGAATCAAGGACTGTTTTTGAATTCGGTCAACATTTTTTTAAATCCCTGAACTTTTTCTGAAAATCTGTTTTTCTGAAATCTTAAAAAAAGGGGCACCTCACGCCCACATGGGCCGGCCCATCTTTTGGCGCTGCTTACTACTGGCCTGCAACGGACACCTCGTCGTGTCATTGCTCGTGATGTCTTCACCAGGATTTGACTTACCAATGCGAAAGGTACCATGCCAGTGGTTCTATCATTTAGATAGAGAGTGATCTTTCCTTCTTGTCGAAGAAAGATATGACGTTGGGAAGGGAAAGGGAGTAGAAACGTTTTCATAGCCTTGGGGCGAAGTTTCACATGATCCAGAATTGCACTAGATCCTACAAGTCCTGTTACCGTTCTTAATTCGATAGCCACGAGAACCAATGATCACCCATGACTTCTGTGTATCACTAGTGCCACAAAGGCCTTTGGTGGTCTTATTGGCGCATACCACGGTGGGGTCTTCGACTGGGGTGAAGTCGTAACAAGGTAGCCGTAGGGGAACCTGTGGCTGGATTGAATCCTTCGTGATGGAAATGCCCTCGCCTACTTGACTAAACTAAGGACCTCTTGCGGAAAGAAAAGAGGCTCTCCCATTCCCACCTGATACGTCAAAAGCAATTGACTAATAAGGGGAACCAACCAGTCGAATTCGATTGATTATGTCACCCCGCATTACTATAAAAGGGCAGCAACTTTCTACTAAAATGGGCTTTGGCACTCCTTCCGCTATTACTCGAAATAGGGCAAGAGATCGTCAGATAAACCAAACTGCCGACCTACTGTCTATACTGCGTCGGATCAGATAATGGTGAGCCATCAGTCGGACGGAGTTTAACGTAAAGCTCCAAGGGAGTGTCAACAGTCTTCTCATCATTGAGTTGAGCTCGAGTGATCAAGTCACGACGTTATTTGATCTAAGATACCAAATATCCACGAGGAGAATGTGCGACCTCCTAGCGCATGTGTCGTAAGTGGGTCGGCCCATGTAGAAGCTCCTTCCACCGATTTTGCGAAGCTTCTACAAGCTTCCGATAAGTTTTCTGAAGATTCTTTTGATCGTTTTTTTCTTTCTATTCTGTGTTTTCTACCCATTTTTTTTCCATTTTTGTGTTTTCATTTTCCCTGACGTGCACAATTCTACCTTATCCGAGCATGTCATTGCATGCACTTTGGACAACCGTTCGTAGCATCACTGCAATCTACACCTCCGGTGACCGGAGAGCGCACCACGAGTCCAGGATGTCGCCCTTCCCTTTTAATTGTTTGTAAGTTCTTCTTTCACTTCCAATTATCTTCTTATATGTTAAGAAATTCCAATCTTATTTCTCTTAGAAAAACCTTGTTTTCCCACTCGTTAGGTCCTAAGTCTAGTAATGGTAAGCATGTAAATTTGTCAAGAAGTGACAATCCGCAATTCAAAATATCGGTGATGATTCAAAACTCTCTAATTTAAAAGGGATTAAGTTTTTTTCGAAACGGAGGAAAAATATTTTTCTCATTTATTAACTAAGGGAGAATAGAGTTTATTACTAATAACCTTTAAATGCCACATGAAAGACTACTCGCGTAATACAATAGACCCTACTTTCTTTGCACCTGTGGTGATCCACAAGTTTTCCTATTAGTATTGATGGTATTATGCATATATGAAAATATGCATGTTTACAAAGGGCTACTACCCTAAATATGTTTGGAATAAAGTATGGTCATTTATGTTCTTCTTTAATTTGTCTACAATTTTCTTTATATATAAAGCTTGACATCACAAGGTTTGGGTCCTGGCACAACCACTAATGGTACCGCCACCATCTCATGCCCCACCTCTCCTGAATATTTGTCATAGCGCGGCTGGAGGCGGCGGCAGATTTTTTTTCCACGTGCGGTGTGTGCGCGATGAGCGGGCGCACGAACAGGAACGCGTGCTCGCGCAATGCATGTGTGTGTGTGAGCTTTTAACAGTTAACATGCCATGTGGCCCTGACGGGTGGGCCATATATGTCATAATCATCCTGAATTTGAGCTCAATCGGTCATTTAAACAGAAGTGATAGTTTTTTTTACCAAAAACTAGAGCTAAAGTGGTAGTTTTCTGTCAAAGTTTGTTAGAGCACACTACTAGGGAAAAGCCTAGCCCGCGCTACTGCTACGGCGCTATAGCTAAAGGTTAGCAGCAGCGTTGGTTTAACCGCGCTACTGCTATAGCTACTTAGTAGTAGCGCTTCTTGTAGAAAGCGCTACTGGTAATTACTAGTAGCGCGTCTCTCTTCCTGCGCTACTACTATTATTTCATATTCTATTTATTTTTTATTTTATGTTGTATTCATACACCATTATACAAGTTTTCATACAGTAACACTTTAGAGATTGTTTTTACATCATAATGAGTTATTAAATCATTGGGTGAAAGAACCGTGGATTAATTTCAAGTGGATGGATCCTAAGTGACCAAGTCATGGATGGGAATAAGTAACGATTAAATAAGATGTTCACCCCTTGACGACACAGTGTGATCAGTGTGTTCAACGACCCTTGTCAGCGGCTGCGGTATTTGTGAAGTTCTCGGCCTCTTTATATACTCTCTAGTTATCCAGTTGTCGTTCCAAATATCAGGGGATTCTCTATCTCCTAATCTCCTTATCAAACCATGAGTCATTATGTCTTTCCCATGCAAAATAGCCCGCCATATCTGTGATGGATGTGGTCCCAAGGTTGCATCAGAAAGAGAGTTATTTGGATAGTAGACAACTTCTAAGATTAACGAACTCAAAGAATCGGGATGGTCTAGCAAGCGCCAGGCTTGCCTGGCAAGTAGGGCTAGATTAAAGATCTCAAATAATCAGTCTCATCATAACATCCCATGAGACCCAGCATGGCTTCCTTCTCCCATGTTTACTTCCCTACCAAAATTGTCTGATTAAAGAGGTGACACTCGCGCAACATCCTCACGGGAAACGGAAGCAGGCCATGGAATATACCGGAATTTCCTATGCCACAGACTTTATCAAAACCTCTTTACCTGCAGTTGACAAGAGCTTTTCCATCCATCCTCTCAGCTTTTCCGAAACTCTGTCACGTAAGTATTTGAAAGTCCTGTTCTTGGACTGCCCCATATCAGTTGGCATACACAATTTCCTGTCATTGAGCGACTCATTTCAGACGTTCAAAGTATTCTTGACATCTTCCTTGAGAGCCTGTGGGCATCCTCTCTATTGCAAAATATAAAGGACTTATCATGATTTATTCTTCGTCTGGATGCCAACCAATAATTCTCCAGTAGGTTTGATACTTCAATTGCCCCATCATGTCTTGACTTAAAAAGCAACATGTTGTCATCTGCAAAAAGTAGATGGTTCACAGCCAAAGCTGTTGGTGCCACTTAAGCGTGATGAAGAAGAACTATATTTCAGGAGACATTAAAGGCCCTCTACTGCAATTAAGAAAAGATATGGGGATATTGGATCTCCTTGTCGTATACCTCTGTTGGGTTGTAATTGATCAAGTATCTCACGATCAAAAAGAATCGAGAAAGATACTGTCTGAACCATGCCCATAACTATTTGTACCCATGTAGGAGAAAATCCCAATTTCAACATTGTGGCTTTAGAATAGTCCCACTCCAACCTATCATATTCCTTCCTCATATCGAGCTTCACAGCATAGTAGCTACTAACCTTTTCCCTCGCTGCATTTCATGAAATGTAAGTACTGATATGCACTAATAATATTATCTGTGATCATTCTTCCAAGGACAAAAGTTGATTGCTCCTCAGATATGATATCAGGTAAAATTTGCTTCAATCTATTTGCAATAACCCTGGAAGCTATCTTGTATAAAACATTGCACAACTGATAGGCCTAAACTTTGGTAAGAGGGTTGGGTTTGTTACCTTTGGAAACAAAACCATAATTGTATCATTGATGCATTCAGGACTATCTTCCCCTCTCACGATTCTCAAAACTGCCTCTATTACTTCTTTACCACAAATATCCCAATGACGCTGATAAAAATGGGCAAGTAACCCATCAGAGCATGGGGCCTTCATTGGGAACATTTGAAATTGTGGCACCCTGGCTCAGAGTAACCGGTTTACCTTGCATTGCCAGCCCAGAGATCAAGTCTTCTGGCAACACATAACAACTTGGTACATACATAACCGCTTTATTGATCTCTTGCGGATACATAGGTTTGATGATTACATAAGAAAGCGAGGCCAAGCGGCACACATAGTTCGACTCCACTATGTACATTATTTGTTAAACATCTCAAGAGCCTTGATGCTAGAGGATACAACTACTCAGTAGCGAAACAACGAGGTAGCAGAACTCCATGCCACAGGGACACTGCTAGGACACATCCTAGATCGTGAAGTACCGATTAATCTCAACTCCTTGCACGGTTTCCCCTGCATCTGGCATGACACGCCAGGTGGGTACTTTGAATGTACTCGCAAGCTCACAACAAATATGACAAACAATAATATGGAATGAACACATTAAACATGATCATGAGCATGATGTTACCAATCGCAGTGTGCAAGTGGAATACCGTCATGGTCCCTTGGACCAACTTACCCATCTCGAGGGTTACCTCGTAACCACCATTGGTATCAACCATACCATCGTGATCAACACACGATCACCTTAAGATCAACCGACTTCTTCACGTGCAAGCTCGAGGTTCACAAGTGTGCAAGTTAATTATTTATGTTGACCCATAGTGTGACCTACTACAAACTATGTCCATAACCGAGGACATGGCTATCGATAGATTATACATTCTGCAGAGGTTAGAACACTGTACCCACACTATGGAACTCATGGCCTCATGCTCCCATTCGGCTGGACTAACGACGTTCCAACAAAACCAATCTATTGTATACACTCTCCCGGCCACTCCGAAAAACTCCCGTCTGGGCTATGCCATGGGTCACCCCTATGTCAACTTGTGAATCCGCCACCTTTGTGGCCGCCACCGCCGTGGCCAAACTAAACTTTATCGTCCCAAACGGGGACCTCGGTACCATAAAACTTGGGCTCACAAGGTTATTGACGCCTACCAGACTAGGGTAGCATGTGCACATAACATTCCCTCGTTGGAGGCACTGGCGAGAGGCATGACAATAGAGCGAATTAGAGCACCCTCATCTAGGAAAGTGTGGTTGCACTAGTGAGCTCGATTCAGTGGCACTATGGCTCGATTAACAGCTTTGATCAAGTTTGATTATAGTCAAGTTTAACTTGGATGAAAATGATTCGAGCCATAGAATGCAATAGGGTGCATGATAGCGAGCTAAATGGTGGATGAATCCTAACTTAACCATATAACATTTACTCTACTGCCTACAACATACATATGACATGGAAATGAGCATAAGGTAACAAGTAGCATGCAAGTAATAACTTAAATTCATAAGGCATATAAGTAATCAATATTCAATTGGAACCATTTCCATTGCAATGCCATCTTGCAAATGAATGTTGTGGATTGCCTTAGTTCAGAGGAGTGTCACGATACTCCTGGTCTTCTCCCACACAATTAGTTTCTTCTAAAAATAAATTTAATAACAAAAAGAAAATGTCACATAAAGCCTTTTCTAATACCATAAATTCTAGACGGCAAGGGATAATCTCAAATTGCACCAACAGGAAGTTCAACTCATGACAAAACTATAGCAAAAAGTTCAACTCATTTGGACTTCTGGTTTAGAAATCATAGCTAGTCAAAGTTTGGGTCAGAATCTAATTTTAAATTGAATTAACAGAAATTCCAGGGAGGGCCATGTCGAAGGCGTATTTTGCTAGGGTGCCTCCACTAGAAAATGATTCGGAGGGGAAGAGAGAAGCTTACGAGTAGGGTCCCTGTGTTAGGTATGAGAGAGAGAGAGAGAGAGAGAGAGAGAGAGAACAGAGGTGGGCGGTGCTATCCCCGATGATCCTCCAGTGAGGAGACTATGGCGGCTGGCGGCGATGGCCGTAATGGGTTCAGAGCAAGGTGGGGAGCACACACGTCCTCGTGGCTTGGTCGGAGGTGGACGAACGGCGAGGCTGGCTTCCTCTCTAGAGAAGATGGACAGTGGAGCTCGTCGAAGTCGGTGTTCCCGATGTTGTTCCGACTGATCAACTGCATCGTCGTGCTCTGGAGATCAACACGAGCTCGCGTGAAGAAGTCGTGGAAGCAGAGGAGGGTAGGAGTCAAGGGGGATCCGTAGGCAACTCCGGTGATGATCGGAGGCAGGAGGCCCTCCTGGCCTTGCCCCGCTTGTCGGTGGTCAATTTGTGGCCAGTGGAGGAGTGGTGGATGGTTTGAGCAGCTCGGGAGGGGTCTATTTGTAAGAGAGGGAGATGCCGAGCACCGGGCACCGCCGTGAGGAAGCTACTGGAGCTCTGGCGAGGCGTGCGGCTTGGGCACGAGTGGTGAAGTGACTAGAGGGGAACGGGGGAGCTGTAGATGCACGCGGGCAAAGCTGGGGTGCACAATGTGGGCCAGGCGACACACTAACACACACTGTTCCCGCATGGGCACGCCGTGTCCGCGTTCGGCGAGCCACTTGCTGACGTCGGGAAGGACTTGGAGCTGGTCAGGTGGAAGAAGGAGAGCAAGTGAGGTGGCGTGGGCAAGCTGTAGTGTCGCAAGGGCGGCGTTTGGGTGACGGCCGAGGGTCCCGGCATCCAGAGCATGCACATTGCATGCCGAACAACTGCATCCCGCATGGTCACTGCATGCAGTGGCATACGCGGGACTTTAGCCCAACAGGCCAAAAACCAGGGTGTCACAGAGAAAGAGTGCATTTTTGTCTTCCTCGAGTGTGTAAGGGGAAACTTGCATATCATTCATCTCACTTGTGACCTTGCTTGGGACATTTTTTAGTATTGTATCCATATAACTTACACCCTCAGATGTATACAGAATTTGTAGAATTCATGGACCATGTTTTTCAACTCCTCGGATCCTCCGCCATTACACCAAGAGAATTCTGCAAAGCTTTGGTCATATTTTTCTTCCTCGAGATGCTAGCCTGAAGATGGAAAAACTTCAAGTTTTTGTCTCCCGAGGCCAACCACTCACCTCTTGCTCGTTGTCGTCACATCACCTCCTCATGATGGTACATCTCTACTAATTTTTCATTGATTTTTAGCTCGGCGTGAGTGGGAACCGTCCTGTTTGGATCAGACCAAAGCTTTTCTGATTCTCGCTTTGTTTTGATATCCTTGCATACACTGCCAAACGTATCATTGTTCGAGCGCAAGAGAGGGCTACCAATTTCATACTCAACTCGTTTGTTCTGAAAGTGGTACCCGATGCAGCCATGTCGTGTTAATCATATCACCCCATTGCTCATGTCCTTCCCTCGTAACCTCGTAAAAAAAGGTCTTCGCCCTTGTGTTTGTTGGGAAACATAGTAGAAAACAAAAAAAAATGCCCCTACGCATACCCAAGATCAATATGAAGATGCATTACGGGTTGAGGTCATGATCGTTGCCGTCACCGAGTTGGAGCAGAAGAAGAACGTGTCAGTTTATATCATACTTGGAGTCCCTTGAACCGTCGAAGAACGATCCCGCAAACTGCTGACGAACATTCCCTCGAATTGAAGACTGAAAGCACAGTCTCTCTACTTGGTTGCAAGCGTGCAACCTTCATGACCTAACAGCGCTTCGCCGTCCAAACCTAATCGTCGCCAGAGAATTAGAGGAAGGAGATTAGAACTACACTGGGATTCTACTTATGAGGATTAGAGGATCTAGGTCTTGCTCCAATTAGATCAACTAGGATCAACTAGAACTAGAACTAAAGGAAACTAGTGGAGGCTCCAAACTCCAAACTTGCATATGTCCATACAGCAAAACCCCCTGTATATATAGGTTGGAGGGGAGGGAGAGGGCAACCAAGGAGGGAAAGTCTCTCCTTGGGGCGCTAGCCTTAGGAGGAGGAGTTGGACTCCTCCCACACTCCAATTCGCCCTCCCCCCCCCCCCACACAAGGAAGGCCGCCACTTCCTATTGGGCCAAGTTTGGCCCGATGCTCCTTCCCCGGTTTGGCCTTTTAAGGACCGTTTGTATTAAATTTATTATAAAAGCCTTCTAATAAATATTAGACCCTTTTATATATCATTTAACAGCCCCAGAAACATTTTACACATATATATTATTTAACGGTAATACCTGATATTAGTCGATACTATCCGAAACCCTTTCGGTGACCCTGAAACGCTTACGGATATTTATGAAACAATTCCACAAATATATTCTCATCATTCCCGTCCTACTAACACTCAGTAGATCGTAATTGCCTTAAGCTTGTGACCCCGTAGGTTCGGTAACTCATAGACATGAACGAAACCCCTTCGCTCAATGACCGGTAGCGGAAACGTGGACGTCCATATCGATCCCTATGAGCACACGAATGATATTCAAGTGAATATTTGGTTATCATGTGATGTTCCCTTTGCTTCGCAATATTTCACAAAACCCAGGATACATCGGTTTCCTCCTGAGTCATCACATGCTCACGATACCATTATCCTCGTTACTGGTTTTGTTCTTCTTTCTCGTTGTCATGTTCCGGCATCCCCGTGATGTAGTCACACGTGTCGTGCCAGACGATGATTGATACCATCACACCAAGAGGGCCCTAAGAATATCTCTCCATCTTCATAGGAGCCGATTCCACTCTGGGGCTATCTAGTCCCTTGTCAAACTTTCTGATGAGCCTGTAAGTTGTCATTATGATCACCATGTTACATGTGACGTTTGAGCAACCCCAAAGTCCACCGTACGGTAAGAAGTGGTTACGATACTCTCATGGTCTAAGGAGAAAAAACACACGTTAACACTCTGTGTTGTTACAATTGATTACAGACGATATAAACTCAATTCGTTACACACAAATTTTGGTCGATTCAATATGATCGTTCTTCTAATGTCATACTCTGAATGTTGTTTTAGGACTATCGTTACACTTAGAGATATCCTAAGATCTGGAAAACATGATCACCAACAACACTTGAGCCAGTCTTAGAGGCAAGATTAGGAACCTATTCTTTACCATTTATCATTCCACGCGTGCATATGAGTTTTTCACTGAGCCACCTATTCCAGGATCATAGCAGTTATAGCGTGAAATATAAACTCTTAATTATGAAAATGAAATCATAAAAATACAATATTATTGCCTCTAGGGCATATTCCCAATAGTGTTATGTTGTTGATGCCGATGCAAAGTCCACCAATATCGTGTCATGATCTGAAGTCACGACTGTCAGGTGAGTTTAGTCAGCAAGGGAAACCTTCGCTGCCAGTCCACAGAAACCAGCACTCGGTCTAGGCACACCATTGTGAAAGTACCACCTGTAACCTTCATCTCAAAGGTCGGGCCCGAGTAACCCAAATCTAGCAGCATGTAGACACCAACCTTATCTTGAAAAGCTTGGGCTGCACACTGCTACGTTGTCCAACTCCTTCGTGCTCATCCGGATGTAGAACTTCATTAAAATCGCCCAGGCAAAGCCATGGGAGATTGCTGGAAGTACTGATGTTTTTAATAGTATCCCATGTTTGGTGCCTCAAGTGGGTTTGGGCTTCACCGTACACTATTGCAACTCTCCAAGGATCAAGGCTTGGTTCAAGAATGGAGCACTCAACATGATACACAGAGTAACCAAGAATATCTATTTTTATTTCATTATTCCAGAAAATGCCAACACCGCCACTGCTTCCCTGGCTATCAATCGCATATCCATTATCATACCCTAATGTTCCTGCTAAAGATTCTACCCTCGAGCCTCTTGTTGGGTTTCTACTATGTAGAGGATGGTAGGGGAAAATTTTCCTTGTGAAATCACAAAGCTCACTGACTGTCGTGGCTCTGCCCGCACCGCAACAATTCCAATAGAAGACACACATTGGACATGGCGGCACTCCTCTAGGGAGCCTAACAATTTTGCCATTGGGTTTTTTGTGTTGCCACCGTTCTTATGCTATGTGTTCTTATGTGCTGCAGTTACTTGTCCTTGACCTGTTTTGTTCCTGCCGAGACGAGGGGCTTGATGGGATTTGAGGGGAAGGCAGCGTCGGTGTTTTGCCTTGGGCCGACATAGCTGTTATGGCTAACTCAGCTGCCACTGGATCAACTATCGCTGCGAGCTCTGAAGCTCGTTTTTTGTTTAGTTCGGCCTTGTGCATGTAGGCATCAGGGTCCTCATACTCTGATTCCCCGCTAGCTTCCTCCTGGGTGCGCCTTGGTCCATGACCGGTCCAGCCACAATGGCTACGGCCTCACCCTCTCCCTCCTCCAGGCCCTCTCCCCGCTCCCTTGAACCAGCTAGCTCGCTGATTTTTGAAAACTAGGGCTAACGGTGGATGCATTCCATCCCGACATTCCTTGTACATGTGGCGCAAATAACCACAAAGCACGAATGAATCTGGTAGCCACTCATATGCGACTGTGAAGACCATATGTTCATACACATTTAACATTTTTCAAATGCTTGAGTTACATTTTTTCAAATACATGTTCAACATTTTTTTCAGATACTTGTTCATCATCTTTTGAACATATGGTCAACATTTCTTCCATACTCCCGCCGTCCGGTGAAAGGTCTACATGTAGAAATTTTAGGACAAATAATTGAGTGGAGTAAAAATGCATTGGGAAGAGGCAAGCCACCATATCTTTTTTTAATTACCAAAACCCCAATGAGCTAAGTGTAGAATGTTATTGGTCTTGATCACCGTGTGATAACAGAGAAGCATTTTTTCTACTTTCATGTGCATTGGGAGGATAGAAGTACACTCTTTTGTGGACAAAATTTAAAGCCAAACGTACACCCTTCACCAGACGGAGGGACTACACAGTTAACATTTTCCATATGCTTGTTTAACATTTATTAAATACATGTTCAACATTTTTTCAAATACTTGATTAAATTTGTATACATATTATAAAAAATTCATCATTTTTTTCATACATGGTCAACATTTTCCTATACACATTTAACATTTTCAAATGCATAACTATTTTTAGAAAAAACATTATGTAGAGTATGTTTTTGTCATATATATCTTTAGAGTATTTGGAGGCGTAAATGAAAGTAGAAATCGAAAAACAAATAGTAGATCATTAATACCAGGAATATTCTGAAAACTACAACAATTTATCCTCATCATTGATATTAATCGGGATACCGGTAACTCCGTTACACTAAACGCAACTAAACTCGATTCTTCTAATTACGCCTATGGGGCAGTGCAACCGACAAATAAGAATCATTCGCCCAATATAATAAACATATCTGAATCGCACGACATTGACGCAGCGGGCAAACAAACATAGAGTTAAAAATAAGCAGGTGGAAGAGAGAGAGAAAGGGTTTATGATGGTCATCACCTAGAGGTGCACCGCATGAGCTGCTGCGTCAGGGCTTCCACCTCGTCAAAGTCCACTTCGGGCTCCCCCCTGCGATTTCCAGAGCAAAAAATTAAGATGAGTTAGTATCGAGATAGAGAGCAGAGGGAGAGATGATAGAGGGCGTGGGGGCGGACATCAGGATGTCGATGTCACCGATGATCTCGGAGGCGTCGTAGATGAAGAGGCGGGAGACCTCGATGGCGGTGCCCTCGTCCCGCAGCTCCTCGAATGTGTCCTCGTCCACGACACCCTGGATCAACGTCGACCAGGGCAAGGCAAACTCATAGGCCAAGTCAGGCCAAATTCCACAACCACACGACTAGAGGGGAGGGGAGGGGAGGGGCCTCACCTTGGTGCACATGCTGGCGATATGGGCGTTGAGCTGGGCCCTATGGTATGATGTTCCAGCTATCATCGTTGGAGATGTAATTGGCGACTTAATTAGCCGAGACTTTTCGTACCAATGCAAATACACCTAAGCCCAGAGATGCTCTTCATGCTATCTCGCGAACCGACAACTTTGTGATCCCTGGATGTGACCTCGCAGACCATCCCTTCTGTTTTGCCCCTCCTCCGGCTACTGCTCGTGGTGCCGTCATACTCTTATAAGAAGGCCACGCTGAAATTTCAGACCGAAAAGACCTGTTTAACATGCCCAAATATGGTGATTGGCTACACTCTGGATACAACAACCAACAACAAGACTTGCTTATAGAGAAAAGCAAATAGAACATACAGCAAAACAAAGTCACTAGAGGACCAACCAACCAGGTATAGGTATTATAAACAGCCCATAGGAAGGGCGGCAACACATCCACGACACACTAGAATATGGACTTCACACTGACATCAACACACGACAACAGTTTTCGTTCACAGGGTTACGAGCCCAAAGTTCCGACACGAGAATATTCATCTAAGTTTTACGCGCACCCTTTGAAAACCGCTACTTCTTCGGAGACACATCGAACGCATAATGCAAGGGATTGCATGGGGCCACACTCTTCCCCCTTCACTTGCCGCTACTTAGGAGTTAGGACCACATGCCGCGATTTGCTCTTCGAGCTGCATCAAAAGATGAATAATAGGTCAATGATTAAGATAAGTCTATGGCACATAATGATGCTCAAGTCACGTGGTTTCACTAATCAGCCATGTTACAAGTTAGCTAGTTTCTTATTTGGGCATTTGGCGAAGCTTAATTTAAGCCGGGAAACAAAGAATTTCTACCACTTTTTTAGCTACCCTGTGCATCTACCAAGCATGATGACAAAATTACCACATAATCATTTAACGGCTAAATGAGACTTTTCGGTACCTCAAACTAAGTGATCCAAATCTAAATGTCAAAAGAATTAGATTAAGGATTAAAGATTGTTCCCTTTTCTCTATCTTAATATGACCAACATTAGACACATAAGGTGCTACCTGCATCATGATCTCCAACTCATGTCGCACAATATAGAACTCATTCCTAACAAGAGCCAATGACACGAGACACCTGAAATAATGCAAAAAGACCACATTGTCAGATTCTGAAGAGGTTAACAGAACTGAGATGAAATGGTTCAAAAATTGTAACCCTATACTTCAAAAAAGAAAAATCTCTAGCCATATATGAATTTATTGTGCTATAAACAGAAGTCTAGAGCCAATAAATTACAAGAGAACCATCAAAGTGTAGCATATTCAGATAATGAACCGAGTAATATCAACAACGTGATTGCAGATGAAGTGAAAAAGCAAATCAGGTTACTTCTTAACAACGTTAGATTGGTATGAGCTGAAAATAACGACAGAAAAGACAACATGAGCTGGCAGGTTTACATAGAGACATTGAAAAACAATGTTGCGAATAATTATTGTGTAACAATATTTAATAAGCTGTTGAGTTCTGACCCTTGTTTGTATTGTATGGCATAGAAATTGCCGAAGTGCATGCAGGCGAGGTTCACTTGCTGTGCACCAACACTGAAACATGCAAAAAATTGCAGATCAGGAAATTAGGAACTTATCAAACTTATTATAAACTGAGACGTCAAGTCAATAATATTCTCAAGGAGCCATTTCCTATCATGGTTGTCAACTCCATAAATTGTTTGATGAACCCGAAAAAAAACACCATTGCCGTTATGTGCAATAGCAGATTAGTAGTACCAGAAATATTCAGAAAACGACAAAGTTTTTCTTGACGAACCATGAAATTGTCATGAATACCGACAATTCCGCTACACGAGACACAACTACAATCAGGTCTTCTAATCTTGGATATACGATACCCGAATCACATCCATGACATACACACCCTGCGTCTGACAAATCTGAATAGAAACAACACCGTTCCAATGGAGAAACAAAAAAAATGGCCATTGGCGTTATGTAGAATTGCAGATCATTAATACCAGCCATGCTCATAAAACGACAATTTTTTTCATCCTCGGACTAGAATAATGGCATTGCCCGAAGAACAGACACGATAGTAGAACAAACGTTTGCAAAACGACAAAAAATCCCCTTGCCAAGCTATGCGATTTGATTGACATTGGGAAGAATACCAACAATTTGGTTACACGATATATGACTAAACTCAGCTCTTCTACCTATGGCTATACGGCGCCTGTAGAACGACACGAACCTCAATTGTGCGGCCGTGTCGTGAGGTACGCACCCCGTGCCGACACATCCAAATAAAAAACAACATCGATGCCGTGGACAAACTAGAAAAAAATACTATTAGAGATACATAGAATAGCAGATCATTAATACCAGAAAAACCACCATTAGTAATAAACAGAATAGCAGATCATTAATACCAGGAATATTCCGAAAGCGACAACAATTTATCCTCATCATTGATATTAATTGGGATACCGGTAACTCCGTTACACTAAACGCAAGTAAACTCAATTCTTCTAATTACGCCTATGGGGCAGTGCAACCGACAAATAAGAATCATGCGCCTAGTATAATAAACAGATCTGAATCGCATGAATTGACGCAGCAGGCAAACAAACATATATAGAGTTAAAAATAAGCAGGTGGAAGAGAGAGAAAGGGTTTATGATGGTCATCACCTGGAGGTGCACCGCATGAGCTGCTGCGTCAAGGCTTCCACCTCGTCAAAGTCCACTTCGGGCTCCTCCCTGTGATTTTCAGAGCAGATAATTAAGATGAGTCAGTACCGAGACAAGAGCGGAGGGAGAGATGATAGAGGGCGTGGGGGCGGACATCAGGATGTCGATGTCGTCGATGATCTCGGAGGCGTCGTAGATGAAGAGGCGGGAGACCTCGACGGCGGTGCCCTCATCCCGCAGCTCCTCGAACGTGTCCTCGTCCACGACACCCTGGATCGACCACGGCAAGGCAAACTCATAGGCCAAATTCCACAACTACACGATTAGAGGGGAGGGGAGGGGCCTCACCTCGGTGTACATGCCGGCGATATGAGCGTTGAGCTGCGCCCTCAGTGCTGCGGCTACCATGGCAAGGCGATGAGAGGTTCGGCGGTCCAGGGGACTGAGCGGTGGAGACGGGGGAATTCGGCTGCGGATGTGGAGTGAACGAGGACAGGATCGAGGAGGAGCGGAGGTTGTATAGCTGGGCTCACGAGGGTCTCTCACGTAGGCGTTTGGCAGCGAGTGCTCTACTAGCTGTACTGCGTCGTCGGCCGGGCGCCATTAGTTAGCTTGGAAACGGCCCGTGTGCGTATTGCGTGCATGCATGCATGGAGCCACCGGTTGTGTGTCCACGTTTTCATGGAAGTGAGCGTCTGTTTCAACTTTAATCTCTTTTCCTTTCAAAAAAAGTGTTCATGGAAGTGAGCACACCTTGTTTTTTCAATGAGAATGTACAAGAAAAGTGGCCAAACTACTTGCTAACTGCATCTTTTTATTGTTCTGATCACTTTCTTTAAAGGGAAAATAATAATTACTGTAATTGTAATTCCTTTTCAGCATCTCTGCCATTTGACACTCAACAGCCAGAACCACCCAAAGAAAGAGCAAAAAAGAGGTATGCTCATCATTCTAGTGATCTTTGAAATGCTCTCGATAGTACATCACACTGTCCAATGAAACAATATTCAGTTGGCTCAGAAATTATTTTTCTAGGGGTGGACACAAACGGAAATTGGATTCATGTGGAGGTCAAAAGGACTCAAACATAGAGGACACTAATTCCAAACTTGATTCTACTTGTAGTGAACCACCGTATCATGAAGAGACAAGGTAAAGTCTTTGCGTGCATGCACCTTTCTGCCTTTCACTAATGCACTTATATCTGAAAGGAACATGGAATCATTGTTGCCGTAAATATGTGCAAAAAATCTCCGAAAAGAAAATCCTCAAGAAAGAACCCAGGAGAATTTGCTGAGGCCACAAAGGAAAATCTTGAGACCAAGCAAGAGGAAATTATTGCTCCTGTAGTCCCTTCCAGCTCAGATGTCGTGATGGAGCAGAGCAAAGATGAGAAGCAAAGCGACAGCCATTCCTTGATGGAACCTTCTGAAGGGCAGGCGGCGGGGAGGTCCTTGGTGCAGGTGACAGGTAGAAGGTCTTCGATGCGGGCAGCAGCAAAGGCTGTATGCTACAAGGAGATACCCGTGAACGTGAAGATGCGACGACCTTAGCGAACAGCCAGTAACATTATGTGATCGTGTCAGTTGCGCTTGCTTTTTGTTGAGTAGAATATCATGTTTGTTGTATGATTGTAGAGGTCTGTTGCTTCCCCGCATGAAATGTAGTATCATGTTATTTTGCCATACTGGTGATGGACTGTACAGCGGCCCCCTTTTGTTCTAGAACTGACCATAGCCATTTGTCGTGGACATGTCTGAATGACAGTGCCAATTCCAACAGCTGACCATTGGTACTAGTATTTTGCTCTTCCGTGTGTTCTGTCTGAAGAAATTTTGTGTTATCTGTCATATATGGGCATGATATTTGGGTAAGAAAATTATGTGCGAACTTCCCTATCTTTTATGTGTGCAAGCAAATAATCGTGCATTGTACAATCTTTTGCAATTTCATAGAAATGTTCAAAATTTTGGCAGCGTGTTCTGAATTTCAAAGTATAGTTTCTAATTTTGTTGTGCTTCTAATATGTTTGCCTTTGATCTATAGGTGTATTGCACGTGCAAAGTTACTATACTACTCCCTCCGGTTCTTTTTACTTTGTATATTAGGTTTGTTTGAAGTCAAACTCTTCAAAGTTTGATCAAGTTTATACAAAAAATAATTAACATTCACATAACACCACCAATATCATTAGAACCATCTTGGAATATATTTTCATATTATATTCATTAGGTATTATAAATGTAAATATTTTTAAATATAAATTTGGTCAAACTTGGTAAAGTTTGACTTCAGACAAATCTAATATGCGAAGTAAAAAGGACCGGAGAGAGTATTATGTAGTTAGTCGGTTTATGTTGATTCATCAATGCAAATCATTCGGATCACTAGTAGAAAACAGGGCTTTGGTCCAGGCTGGATCAGCCCATTAGTCCCAGTTCAGTCCAGAACCGGGACCAATATGGGCATTGGTCCCGGTTCGTGATCCCAGGGGGCCGGCCGGGCCACGTGGGCCATTGGTCCCGGTTCATCTGGACCTTTTGGTCCCGGTTGGTGGGATGAACCGGGACCAATGGGCCTCGCTCCTGGCCCACCACCATTGGTCCCGGTTCGTGGCTTGAACCGGGACCAAAGGCTCCCCTTTAGTCCCGGCTCATATCACCAACCGGGACCAATGAGGTGCCTATATATACCCCTCGCTCGCGAGCAGAGCACCCCAGTGCTCTGTTTTTCTCTGGCCGAAGGGGAGAGGGCTTGGTGGTGCTCTAGCTCACCTCCTATGCACACAAGGTGTTCGATGGAATGCGCGAGCCACACTACTTAAGCTTTCTCCTCTCCAAGCTCGACCTCCAAGCTCCATTTTCCATAATATTTGTCTAGGTTTAGCGGTCCGTCACACCCGTCCCCGTCTTCACCGCCATCGATCACCTGCGCCGAGCTCATCGCCGGCACCACCGTGGTGAGCCTCTTGTTCTTATCTTCTTTCTGAAAGGAAAAATATTCTTACTTGTATGTTTACATAGATACTTGTATTATTTTCTTACTTTTATTATTGCATCTTATATAGTGCGATGGTTTTGGTATCCGCCCCCGTCGACCCTCGTCCTGTCTATGATTCGGATGTGGTATATATATTATCTTTATAACTATTGGTTCATTTATTGTTTATGAAAATTATGCCGACCAATGTGACATAGATTTTATTTATGTAGGATGTATGTGAATCGGAAATGCCAACCGACCCTATTGTCGAGAGGTTAAATTTAGTTGAAGAAGAAAACAATTTGTTGAAGGAAAAAATAAAAAAAAATTGAGGAGGAGAAGATGATATTGGAGTTGCATATTGCGGATGTCGTCGATGATCACAAGATCAAGATGGATGCAATGCGCTTGAAGATTAGAAAGATTAGAAAATATGCCATTCATACCGAGGCTTGGTATCATTATGCCGTTGGATCAATTGTTACCTTGGTTGCGATTATGATCGCATTTGTTTTCACATTGAAATGTTTTACA
Organism: Triticum aestivum; assembly: GCF_018294505.1. Classification (NCBI taxonomy): domain Eukaryota; kingdom Viridiplantae; phylum Streptophyta; class Magnoliopsida; order Poales; family Poaceae; genus Triticum; species Triticum aestivum. The sequence goes on from NC_057809.1 coordinate 595,876,021, forward strand.
TAGTTTCAATGTATAGTTTAATTAATTAGATGCTCTGGAGAGCTATATGTTGTTAGATGAGAACTATGTATGCACTTTAGTTTTAATGTGATGATGAACTTCTATTAATTTGGACACTTAATTATATATAATGCACGCAGATGAACCGGCAATGGATGTACGGTGACAGACACACCCGCGAGTACATTAAGGGCGTGCATGAGTTTCTCGATGCGGCTGAGGCAAACAAGCAGAATGGTTTTATGTGTTGTCCATGCACTAAATGTGGGAATACGAGGTCTTACTCTAACCGGAAAATCCTTCACTCCCACCTGCTTTACAAGGGTTTCATGCCACACTATAATGTTTGGACGAGGCACGGAGAAATAGGGGTTATGATGGAAGACAGAGAAGAAGAAGAGTACGATGACAACTATGTGCCCCCTGAATACGGTGATGCTGCAACGGGGGGAGCTGGTGAAGATCAAGAGGAACCAGACGATGTGCCCAATGATGCTGCAACAGGTGAAGCTGCTGAAGATCAAGAGGAACCAAACGATGTGCCCGATGATGATGATCTCCGCCGGGTCATTGTCGATGCAAGGACGCAATGCGAAAGTCAAAAGGAGAAGCTGAAGTTCGATCGCATGTTAGAGGATCACAAAAAAGGGTTATACCCCAATTGCGAAGATGGCAAAACAAAGCTCGGTACCGTACTGGAATTGCTGCAGTGGAAGGCAGAGAATGCTGTGGCTGACAAAGGATTTGAGAAGCTACTGAAAATATTGAAGAAGAAGCTTCCAAAGGATAACGAATTGCCCGACAGTACATACGCAGCAAAGAAGGTTGTATGCCCTCTAGGATTGGAGGTGGAGAAGATACATGCATGCCCTAATGACTGCATCCTCTACCGTGGTGCATACAAGGATCTGAACGCATGCCCGGTATGCGGTGCATTGCGGTATAAGATCAGACGAGATGACCCTGGTGATGTTGACGGTGAGCCCCCCAGGAAGAGGGTTCCTGCGAAGGTGATGTGGTATGCTCCTATAATACCACGGTTGAAACGTCTGTTCAGAAACGAAGAGCATGCCAAGCTGATGCGATGGCACAGTGAGAACCGAAAGAAAGATGGGAAGTTGAGAGCACCCGCTGACGGGTCGCAATGGAGAAAAATCGAGAGAAAGTACCGGGATGAGTTTGCAAAGGACCCAAGGAATATATGGTTTGCTTTAAGCGCGGATGGCATTAATCCTTTTGGGGAGCAGAGCAGCAATCACAACACCTGGCCCGTGACTCTATGTATGTATAACCTTCCTCCTTGGATGTGCATGAAGCGGAAGTTCATTATGATGCCAGTTCTCATCCAAGGCCCTAAGCAACCCGGCAACGAAATTGATGTGTACCTAAGGCCATTAGTTGAAGAACTTTTACAGCTATGGAATGGAAACGGTGTATGTACGTCGGATGAGCACAAACAGGAGGAATTTAACCTTAAGGCGTTGCTGTTCGTGACCATCAACGATTGGCCCGCTCTCAGTGACCTTTGAGGACAGACAAACAAAGGATACCACGCATGCACGCACTGTTTAGATGGCACTGAAAGTATATACCTGGACAAATGCAGGAAGAATGTGTACCTGGGCCATCGTCGATTTCTTCCGACCAACCATCAACGTCGAAAGAAAGGCAAGCATTTCAAAGGCGAGGCAGATCACCGGAAGAAGCCCGCCATGCGTACCGGTGATCACGTACTTGCTGGTCAATGATTTAACTACGTAATCTTTGGAAAGGGTCCCGGTGGACTAGCTGTTCCGAATGATGCTGAGGGACACGCACCCATGTGGAAGAAGAAATCTATATTTTGGGACCTACCCTACTTGAAAGACCTAGAGGTCCGCTCCTCAATCTACGTGATGCACGTGACGAAGAACCTTTGCGTGAACCTGCTAGGCTTCTTGGGCGTGTATGGGAAGACAAAAGATACACCTGAGGCACGGGAGGACCTGCAACATTTGCACGAAAAAGATGGCAAGCCTCCGAAGCAGTATAAAGGTCCTGCCAGCTACGCTCTTACGAAAGAAGAGAAAGAAATCTTCTTTCAATGCCTGCTCAGTATGAAGGTCACGACTGGCTTCTCATAGAATATAAAGGGAATAATAAATATGCCAGAGAAAAAGTTTCAGAACCTAAAGTCTCATGACTGCCACGTGATTATGACGCAACTGCTTCCAGTTGCATTGAGGGGGCTTCTACCGGAAAACGTTCGATTAGCCATTGTGAAGCTATGTGCATTCCTCAATGCAATCTCTCCTCAATGCAATCTCTCAGAAGGTGATCGATCCAGAAATCATACCAAGGCTTAGGAGTGATGTGGCGCAATGTATTGTCAGTTTCTAGCTGGTGTTCCCACCATCCTTCTTCAATATCACGACACACGTCCTAGTTCATCTAGTCGACGAGATTGTCATCCTGGGGCCCGTATTTCTACACAATATGTTCCCCTTTGAGAGGTTCATGGGAGTCCTAAAGAAATATGTCCGTAACCGCGCTAGGACAGAAGGAAGCATCTCCATGGGCCATCAAACAATAAGTATTTTGTTGTAAGTAGAAACAAAAAAAACAAAAAAACAAAAAAAGTGCCACCTACTGGGCACCCACGGCCTGAATACGGCTAGAAACCCTACCATGGGCCAGGATTCAGGCCCGCGGGAGGCCCAGTAGGCCCACATGCACACATTGCATGGTTAGGCCCGAAAGCCTGCTTTAGAGAGGAGCTCGAGAGGGAAGGCGCACCGCACCTTATAAACAGGTGCGGCTCCATCTCAACTAGCAAGGTGGGACTAAACATTTGGGCGTGGGGCAGCACAAGGCCTTTGGTCCCGGTTGGTGGCACCAACCGGGACTAAAGAGGGCATTGGTCACGGTTGGTGCCACGAACCATGACCAATGCCCCTCTGTAGTCCCGGTTGGTGCCACCAACCGGGACCAAAGGCCGCCGCTTCCCGCCCTTTGGGCTGCTGAAAATTGGCCTTTGGTCCCGGTTGGTGGCACGAACCGGGACCATAGGTAGGCATTCATTCCGGTTTGTGCCACGAACCGGGACCAATGCTCTGGCTATATATACAACACTTGGGAAATTTCCGCCAACTGCTCCCATTCCTCATCGTCGACGCCGCCAGGCTGCCCCTCTCGCGTCATCGCCGCCGCCGAGCCCTCCCCCTCGTCGTCGCCTCCGCCACCGCCGAGCCCTGCCCCGACGCCGTCAGGCTGCTCCACTTCGCCGTCCTCGCCGCCGCCGCCGAGCCCTACCCCGACGCCTTCCTGGCCCGCTCCCACTGTGAGCCGCCGTGCCGTTCCCCTCCTCTCCTCCTCTCCCCCCCGCCGCGCCCTGCCGCCGCCGCCAGCCGTGCTCTCTTGTCGCGCCCCGATGCTGCCGCCCGCTGTGCTCTGCCCCGATGACGCTGCCTGACCGTGCTCCGCTTGCCGCACCGCCGCCGGTTCGCCGCCGCCGCCCGCCGTGCTCTGCCTCGACGCCGCCGCCTGGCCATGCTCCGCTTGCCGCACCACCGCCGGTTTGCCGCCGCACCCCGCCTCCGCCGGTTTGCCGCCGCACCCCGCCTCCGCCGCCCGCCTCTGTTAGTTTTTTTGAGATATGTATGCATGTGTGTAGTGTATATGTGTATGTATGTGTATGTGTGTGCAGTGTATATGTGTGTGCATGCTGATATGTATTAGTTTTTTTATTTAGGTTGTTAATTAGTAGATATTAATTTTGTTCATATATGTATGGATGCATGTGGCTATGTATGTATGTATGTATCGGGTATGTCGTTGTCGATATACCCCCTACCAGATAACTTCGACATGAGGGGGGTCGATATACCCCCTCCCCTATAACTTCGACATGATGGGGGGAGGGGGTCGGGAACTAACTAGGGTAGAGGGTCGAGGGTTGCCGAGTGTTCGAGGGATCGAGCGGGCGAGGGTCGGGAACTAGCTAGGGTAGAGGGTCGAGGGTCGCCAAGTGTTCGAGGGGGCGAGGGTCGGGAAGAAGAGGAGAAAAAAAAGAGGAGAAGAAGAAGGAATAGAGGAGAAGAAAACTTCTTCTCCTCTATTCTTTCTTCTTCTCCTCTTTTTTTCTTCTTCTTCCTCTTCTTAAGGGGTCAAGGGTCAAGGGTTTCAGGGTCGAGGGTTCGATGGTTCTATAGGGTCGAGGGATCGAGGGTCGAGGGTTCCAGGGTCGTCTAGGGGTCGAGGGTTCCAGGGTCGTCGAGGGTTCGAGGGGTCGAGGATCGCCGAGGGGTCGAGAGAGGTTTCCTAGTGTCAAAGTATTGAAGAAATCCATGGCTTCATCATTAGCCGGAGAGGAAGAAGAGGATAAAAAAAGAAGAGGAAGAAGAAAAAAGAGAGGAGAAGAAAGAATAGAGGAGTTCTTCTCCTCTATTATTTCTTCTCCTCTTTTTTTTCTTCTTCTTCCTCTTTATTTTATCGGGAACGAGGGTCATCGAGGGTCGCCGAGTGGTAGAGGAGAAACCCTAAATAGAAAGTATCGTCGGTGTGAGATACATGTACCGTCGGTGTCGGACACTACATCCACGTCCCACAAGTGGCGCGGGCTTCGACGCCCATGTCACTTGTGGGACGTGGATGTAGTGTCCGACACCGACGGCCACATGTATCTCACACCCACGATACTTGCTATTTAGGGTTTCCTCTACCGTTCGGCGACAATGCTACATGAAAACACTAGTTCAGGACACATGGCAACAAGGACACAACAGCTGGATAGTTCAGCAGTAGAACTCATCACCAAGTCTTCCAATTCACACGACATGACTTTGAGAACTTTATCTCCACCACGGACCTGGTTCTAATTCAAACAGAAACCATATTTTATTACTACCTCCATTCAGAAATATAAGATGATTTTCGATATTATACTCCATATATGATTACATATACGCACAGAAATGAGTGAACAAAGACACTAGACCATCTCTTCAAAGGCATGAGAGCGGAGGGATTACATGCAATATCCATAACACAAGTTACTAAGGCAAATATACCCTCTTAAAAGGTAGCATTGATGTTCATAAAGTACTCCCTCCGTCCCAAAATTCTTGTCTTAGATTTGTCTAGATACGGATGTATCAAGTCACATTTTAGTATTAGATACATCCGTATCTAGACAAATCTAAGACAAGAAATTTGGGACAGAGGGAGTATTTGAAAGTAATCTTTAAGAAATCAGTGTCAACCTCTCGCATGTTTTGGTCAAAAGAGGAATTTAGAACCGTCATTTGGCACACTAAAATCACATGCAAGATCACCCTGAAAGTTGTACTACCAGTACTAGTACTGTGTGTTAGATGAAAAAACACGATCAAGATCGAGAAAAAGATCGTCAACAAGAGACATTACCTGGACTTGCTTAATGAGGGATCCCGGAGAGGGGGGCTTGGACAGGGTGATGGCTTTGAGCTTGTCTGTGGTAGTCTCAGCGGGGTGCTTGCGCTTCTTCGTACCATGAGCCTCAACGGTTTTGGCCAGAGCCATAGACATCACGTCGGCCGGTGCTCCGGCATCCATCCAAGAGAGGAAGCTGAGAGAGAAGAGTGAAAGGAGGAACGAGATGAGGGAGAAGCGAAGCGAGTGGGGGTTTTCTTCAAGAGAGGAAGCTGAGAGAGAAGAGTGAAATGATGGTTGCTTCGTCCATCCAACTTACTGCTGGAAAGGAGTGGGTTTTGTGATTTGACGGCTCATTGGGCATTACTGCAGTGGTTTGATCGGGGTAGTTTACGGTCACTCTACTATGGAGTAATTTAGTGCATGGCTGGTGGACCCAGGTGCTGGCTGTTGTAAGTGCATCTAGTGCCACCCCTAGTTGGTTTTGGAGTATTGGCAACAAACCTAGTTGAGGGACTAATGTGTTTGTGAGAATTGCTGGATAACACAGGTAGAAGTCCCTCATTGATTCGGTTTTCCTACCAGAGATGACCCCTAAAAATGTATGAAGACATTGAAGTCAAAGGTGGTATGTGAAGACATTCACATTGAAGACTATGATAAGAGAAGACATCGCATGAAGACTATGGAGCGTGAAGACTTAGCAGTTTCGTCGTTTTGTGTTTTTCTTTGTTGAGTCATAGGAACCACCGTACTGTTAAGTGGGGTCCAAGAGAACCAGTCAGAATGACTGAAGTGATGCTTAACCAAAATCCTATGTCTTCGAGTGAAGACTATGAGAGCAAATCTTGTCCAGAGTTGGATAAGTCAGCTTTGCTTGTAGTCCAAGTAAAGTTGTCGTGTGTGTTTGAAATTTGACCGTTGGAACACGTGTCAGTTCCTTAGTGACCAAGGGTCATTTTGGACAAACCAGGTCGGGTTGCCCAGTGGCTATAAACAGCCCACCCCCTACAACCATAAACGGTTGGCTGCTCAGAGTTAGAGTACGGCTTTTGTCGTTTGAGAGCAACCCACCTCGAAGCCTTTGAGAGAGAATTCCTTGCGAGGATAAAGCCCTAAACACCCAGAGCCAAAGAGTGTTAGGCATCACTTAAGTCTTCCTGTCTGTGTGATCTGAAGACTTATTACACTTGAGGACTGTGAATCCTCCAGCCGGTTAGGCGTCGCGTTCTGAGCATCCAAGAGTCATTGTGGATCGCCGGTGAACGAAGTCTGTGAAGGTTTGGAAGTCTACCTTGAAGACTTACCAGAGTGATTGGGCAAGGTCTGCGTGACCTTAGCTCAAGGGGAATACGGTAAGGACTGAGTGTCCTGAAGTGCGTGTTCAGGACTGGGTGTCTGGGACTATGTGTCCTCAGGTTTAAATACCTAGCCGCCCTAACCAGACGTACAACTGTCACCGCAGTTGGAACTGGTCTACCAAACCTTTGTCTTCACCAAGCGCACTGGTTCTATCTTTCCCATCTCTTTATTGACAGTTGGTCCTTGTGAAGTCATTGCCTATTTGCATTGTCCATTTGTCTTCATTGTGTGACTGTTTGTTCAGATTGGTTTCATATTATCTTCCATCCTGATCCGTACTGCCTAGCTGTTGTTAGTCTTTATGCTTTCACTTCATTGAATACTTGACTATGGCTTGTCTAGGGTAGTCTACCTTTCGCTGCATGGTTATAGGTTCATTACTATCGTTTGTCTTCAAAACTCCCATGTTTTGAAGACTTCCATAAAAATCGCCTATTCACCCCCTCTAGTCGATATAACGCACTTTCAATTGGTATATGAGAAAGGTACTCCCTTGTTCTGTGTGATTTTGGTTTAACCGCCTGGAGTTTTAGTTATGTCGACCACAGGAATGAAGACTGTGTCATGCCCCATCTTTGACGGTCACGAGTATCCCAAGTGGAAGGCCATGATGAAGAAGCGCCTCATGGCGATGAACAGCGAGCTGTGGACCGTCATTGAGATTGGTCTGACTGATCTGTGCAAGATGGCGGAAGCTGATGACATTCGCAAGTACACTCTTCTTAACCTTATGACGAAGGACGTCATCTGCTCCTATCTGTCTCAAAATCAGTTCAGGAATATCATGCATCTCGATCATGCGAAGCTTATCTGGGACCGTCTCTCTGAGGTCTATGAAGGTCATCGAACTCGTCATGATCCTTGGTTTGAGGACTTTAAGGAATCTCTCAAAGCGATGACATTCAAACCAGAATCATCATCTTCTGCATCATGCCTTATGGCAAAAGATGCTAAGGTAATTGAATACTATCTATCTGAATCCAGTAATGATGAATCTGGTGATGAATTTGGACCTAGCTATGCAAAACTTGCTTCCCTTGCCACTAAACAACAGAAAGCCATGAAACATATTCAAAAACTGTTAGACAAAAGCGATGACCTGTTGGACGCTGAAATGACTCGATCTTAGTCCTTAATTGAAGACATAAAAAATCTTCATGTTAAGTATGAGGAACTTGAAAGTCGTCATGAAACGCTCTCAACAACTCATGAAAAGATTTCCTATGATTACCTTCAAAGGAAGCAAGAACTGGAGAAATTGAGAGCGGCTCATGAAGATCTTCAAAAGGAAAACGAGTCACTTCGCGCTGAACAGATCAGTTCCGCTCAGGAGGATTTGAACCACCATGTCTTAAATGCATTGAGCGTGATAACGCTACTTCTATTGCTGAAGGTTCTACTGTTGCTACTGTTGGGGAACGTAGCATAAATTCAAAACTTTCCTATGTGTCACCAAGATCTATCTATGGAGTCATCTAGCAACGAGGGAGGAGTGGATCTACATACCCTTGTAGATCGCGCGCGGAAGCGTTCAAGAGAACGGGATTGATGGAGTCGTACTCGTCGTGATCCAAATCACCGATGATCCTAGCGCCGAACGGACGGCACCTCCGCGTTCAACACACATACAGAGCAGCGACGTCTCCTCCTTCTTGATCCAGCAAGGGGGGAGGAGAGGTTGATGGAGATCCAGCAGCACGACGGCATGGTGGTGGAAGTAGCGGGATTCCAACAGGGCTTCGCCAAGCGCTGCGGGAGGAGGGAGATGTGTCATGGGAGGGAGAGGGAGGCACCAGGGCTTGAGGTGTTTCTGCCCTCCTTTCCCCCACTATATATAGGGCCAAGGGAGAGGGGGGGGGGGCGCAGCCTTGGCCCTTCCTCCAAGGAAGGGTGCGGCCAAGGGAGGAGTCCCTCATCCCCAAGGCACCTCGGAGGTGCCTTCCCCCTTTAGGACTCTTCCTCTCCCTCATCTCTTGGCGCATGGGCCTCTAGGGGCTGGTGCCCTTGGCCCATATAGGCCAAGGCGCACCCCCTACAGCCCATGTGGTCCCCCGGGGCAGGTGGCCCCACCCGGTGGACCCCCGGGACCCTTCCGGTGGTCCCGGTACAATACCGGTGACCCCGAAACTTGTCCCGATGGCCGAAATAGCACTTCCTATATATAATTCTTTACCTCCGGACCATTCCGGAACTCCTCGTGACGTCCAGGATATCATCCGGGACTCCGAACAACTTTCGGGTTACCGCATACTAATATCTCTATAACCCTAGCATCACCGAACCTTAAGTGTGTAGACCCTACGGGTTCAGGAGACATGCAGACATGACCGAGATGACTCTCCGGTCAATAACCAACAGCGGGATCTGGATACCCATGTTGGCTCCCACATGTTCCACGATGATCTCATTGGATGAACCATGATGTCAAGGACTTAATCAATCCCGTATACAATTCCCTTTGTCTATCGGTACGATACTTGCCCGAGATTCGATCGTCGGTATTTCGATACCTTGTTCAATCTCGTTACCAGCAAGTCTCTTTACTCGTTCCGTAACACATCATACCGTGATCAACTCCTTGATCACATTGTGCACATTATGATGATGTCCTACCGAGTGGGCCCAGAGATACCTCTCCGTTTACACGGAGTGACAAATCCCAGTCTCGATTCGTGCCAACCCAACAGACACTTTCGGAGATACCCGTAGTGTACCTTTATAGCCACCCAGTTACGTTGTGACGTTTGGCACACCCAAAGCACTCCTACGGTATCCGGGAGTTGCACAATCTCATGGTCTAAGGAAATGATACTTGACATTAGAAAAGCTAGCATACGAACTACATGATCTTGTGCTAGGCTTAGGATTGGGTCTTGTCCATCACATCATTCTCCTAATGATGTGATCACGTTATCAACGACATCCAATGTCCATGGTCAGGAAACCGTAACCATCTATTGATCAACGAGCTAGTCAACTAGAGGCTTACTAGGGACATGGTGTTGTCCATGTATCCACACATGTATCTGAGTTTCCTATCAATACAATTCTAGCATGGATAATAAACGATTATCATGAACAAGGAAATATAATAATAATAACTAATTTATTATTGCCTCTAGGGCATATTTCCAACAGTCTCCCACTTGCACTAGAGTCAATAATCCAGTTCACATCGCTATGTGACTAACACTCAAGGTCACATCCCCATGTGACTAACACCCAAAGAGTTTACTAGAGTCAATAATCTAGTTCACATTACCATGTGATTAACACTCGATGAGTTCTGGGTTTGATCATGTTATGCTTGTGAGAGATGTTATAGTCAACGGGTCTGAATCTTTCAGATCCGTATGTACTTCGCAAATTTCTTATGTCATCTTGTAGATGCAACTACTATGCTACATTTGGAGCTATTCCAAATAACTGTTCTACTATACGAATCCAGTTTACTACTCAGAATAATCTGGATTAGTGTCAAAGTTTGCATCGGCGTAACCCTTTACGACGAACTCTTTTACCACCTCCATAATCGAGAAAATTCCTTAGTCCACTAGTTACTAAGGATAACTTTGACCGCTGTCTTGTGATCCATTCTTGGATCACTCTTGTACCCCTTGACTGACTCATGGCAAGGCACATTTCAGGTGCGGTACATAGCATGGCATACCGTATAGAGCCTATGACAAAGGCATAGGGGACGACCTTCGTCCTTCCTCTTTCTTCTGCCATGGTCGAGCTTTAAGTCTTAACTTCATACCTTACAACTCAGACAAGAACTCCTTCTTTGACTGATCCATCTTGAACACCTTCAAGATCATGTCAAGGTATGTGCTCATTTGAAAGTACCATTAAGCGTTTTGATCTATCCTTATAGATCTTGATGCTCAACATTCAAGTAGCTTAATCTAGGCTTTCCATTGAAAAACACTTTTCAAATAACCCTATATGCTTTCCAGAAATCCTACGTCATTTCTGATCAACAACATGTTAACAACACATACTCATCAGAAATTCTATAGTGCTCCCACTCACTTCTTTGGAAATACAAGTTTCTCATAAACTTTGTATACACCCAAAATCTTTGATCATCTCATCAAAGCATACATTCCAACTCCGAGATGCTTACTCCAGTCCTTAGAAGGATTGCTGGAGCTTTGCATACTTATTAGCATCTTTCAGGATTGACAAAACCTTCCGGTTGTATCACATACAACCTTTCCTCAAGAAATCGTCGAGGAAACAATGTTTTGACATCCTATCTGCAAGATTTCATAAATAATGCAGTAATCGCTAATATAATTCCAACAGACTCTTAGCATCGCTACGAGTGAGAAAGTCTCACTGTAGTCAACTCCTTGAACTTGTCGGAAACTTCTTAACGACAAGTCGAGCTTTCTTAATGGTGACATTTACCATCATTGTCCGTCTTCCTTTTAAAATCCATATGTACCTAACAGCCTTACGACCATCAAGTAGTTCTCCCAAAGTCTACACTTTGTTTTCATATATGGATCCTCTCTCGGATTATATGGCCTCGAGCCATGTTGGAATCCAGGCCCACCATCGCTTCTCCATAGCTCGTAGGTTCATTGTTGTCTAGCAACATGACTTCCAAGACAGGATTACGTACCACTCTGAAGTAGTACGCATCCTTGTCATCCCACGAGGTTTGGTAGTGAATTGATCTGAAGTTTCATGATCACTATCATAAGCTTCCACTTCAATTGGTGTAGGTGCCGCAGGAACAACTCCCTGTGCCCTGCCACACACTAGTTGAAGAGACGGTTCAATAACCTCATCAAGTCTCCCCCATCCTCCCACTCAATTCTTTCGAGAGAAACTTTTCCTCGAGAAAGGACCCGATTCTAGAAACAATCCCTTATTGCTTTCGGATCTGAGATAGGAGGTATACCCAACTGTTTTGGGTGTCCTATGAAGATGCATTTATCCGCTTTGGGTTCGAGCTTATCAGCCTGAAACTTTTTCACATAAGCGTCGCAGCCCCAAACTTTTAAGAAATGACAGCTTAGGTTTCTCTAAACCATAGTTCATACGGTGTCATCTCATCGGAATTACGTGGTGCCCTATTTAAAGTGAATGTGGTTGTCTCTAATGCCTAACCCATAAACTATCATGGTAATTCGATAAGAGACATCATGGTATGCATCATATCCAATAGGGTGCAGTTATGATGTTCGGACACCATCACACTATGGTGTTCCAGGCTGTATTAGTTGTGAAACAATTTCCACAATGTCTTAATTCTGTGCCAAACTCGTAATTCAGATATTCATCTCTATGATCATATCATAGATCTTTTATCCTCTTGTCACGACGATCTTTCAACTTCACCCTGAAATTACTTGAACCTTTCAATAATTCAGACTCGTGATTCATCAAGTAAATGTACTCAACATCTACTCAAATCATCTGTGAAGTAAGAACATAACGATGTCCACTACACGCCTCAGCACTCATTGGACTGCACACATCAAAATGTATTACTTCCAACAAGTTGCTTTCTAGTTCCATTTTACTGAAAACGAGGCTTTCAGTCATCTTGCCCATGTGGTATGATTTGCATGTCTCAAGTGATTCAAAATCAAGTGAGTCCAAATGATCCATCTGTATAGAGTTTCTTCATGCATATCTACCAGAAAACATGGTTCGCATGTCTCAATCCTTTCAAAAATGAGTGAGTCCAAAGATCCATCAACATGGAGCTTCTTCATGCGTTTTATACCGATATGACTTAAGTGGCAGTGCCACAAGTAGGTGGTACTATCATTACTATCCTATATCTTTTGGCATGAACATGTGTATCACTACGATCGAGATTCAATAAGCCATTCATTTTAGGCGTAAGACCATTGAAGGTATTATTCAAATAAACAGAGTAACCATTATTCTCCTTAAATGAATAACCGTATCACGATAGACATAATCCAATCATGTCTATGCTCAACGCAAACACCAAATAACAATTATTTAGGTTTTAATACCAATCTCGATGGTAGAGGGAGCGTGCGATGCTTGATCATATCAACCTTGGAAACACTTCCAACACATATCGTCAGCTCACCTTTAGCTAGTCTCCGTTTATTCCGTAGCTTTTATTTCGAGTTACTAACACTTAGCAACCGAACCGGTATCTAATACCCTGGTGCTACTAGGAGTACTAGTAAAGTACACATCAACACAATATATATCCAATATACTTCTATCGACCTTGCCAGCCTTCTCCTCTACCAAGTATCTAGGGTAATTCTGCTCCAGTGGCTGTTCCCCTTATTACAGAAGCACTTAGTCTCGGGTTTGGGTTCAACCTTGGGTTTCTTCACTAGAGCAGCAGCTGATTTGCCGTTTCATGAAGTATCCCTTCTTGCCCTTGCCCTTCTTGAAACTAGTGATTTCACCAACCATCAACAATTGATGCTCCTTCTTGATTTCTACTTTTGTGGTGTCAAACATCGCGAATATCTCAAGGATCATCATATATGTCCCCGATACATTATAGTTCATCACGAAGCTCTAGCAGCTTGGTGGTAATGACTTCGGAGAACCAACACTATTTCATCTGGAAGATCAACTCCCACTCGATTCAAGCGGTTGTTGTACTCAGACAATCTGAGCACAAGTTCAACAATTGAGCTTTTCTCCCTTAGTTTGTAGGCTAAGAAAATCGTCGGAGGTCTTATACCTCTTGACGTGGGCACGAGCCTGAAATCCCAATTTCAGCCCTCGAAACATCTCTTATGTTTCGCGACGTTTCAAAACATCTTCGGTGCCTCAACTCTAAACTGTTTAACTGAACTATCACGTAGTTATCAAAATGTGTATGTCAGATGTTCGCAACATCCATAGACGACGTTCGAGGTTCAGCACACTGAGCGGTGCATTAAGGACATAAGCCTTCTATGAAGCAATGAGGACAATCCTCAGTTTACGGACCTAGTCCGCATAATTGCTACTATCAACTTTCAACTAAATTTTCTCTAGGAACATATCTAAACAGTATAACTAAAGCGTGAGCTACGACATAATTTACGAAGATCTTTTGACTATGTTCAGGATAATTAAGTTCATCTTATGAACTCCCACTCAGATAGACATCCCTCTAGTCATCTAAGTGATTACATGATCCGAGTCAACTAGGCCGTGTCCGATCATCACGTGAGACGGACTAGTCAACATCGGTGAACATCTTCATGTTGATCGTATCTTCTATACGACTCATGCTCGACCTTTCGGTCTCTTGTGTTCCGAGGCCATGTCTATACATGCTAGGCTCGTCAAGTCAACCTAAGTGTTTTGCGTGTGTAAATCTGGCTTACACCCGTTGTATGTGAACGTAAGAATCTATCACACCCGATCATCACGTGGTGCTTCGAAACGACGAACTTTCGCAACAGTGCACAGTTAGGGGGAACACTTTCTTGAAATTTTAATGAGGGATCATCTTATTTACTACCGTCGTTCTAAGCAAACAAGATGCATAAACATGATAAACATCATATGCAATCAAATAGTGACATGATATGGCCATCATCACTTTGCTCCTCTTGATCTCCATCTTCGGGGCTCCATGATCATCATCGTCACCAGCATGACACCATGATCTCCATCATCGTGTCTTCATGAAGTTGTCTCGTCAACTATTACTTATACTACTACAGCTAACGGTTAGCAATAAAGTAAAGTAATTACATGACGTTTATGTTGACACGCAGGTCATAAATAAATTAAGACAACTCCTATGGCTCCTGCCGGTTGTCATACTCATCGACATGCAAGTTGTGATTCCTATTACAAGAACATGATCAATCTCATACATCACATATATCATTCATCACATCCTTTTGGCCATATCACATCACAAGGCATACCCTGCAAAAACAAGTTAGATGTCCTCTAATTGTTGTTTGCATGTTTTACATGGCTGCTATGGGTTTCTAGCAAGAACGTTTCTTACCTACGCAAAACCACAACGTGATATGCCAATTGCTATTTACCCTTCATAAGGACCCTTTTCATCGAATCCGATCCGACTAAAGTGGAGAGACAGACACCCGCTAGCCACCTTATGCAACTAGTGCATGTCAGTCGGTGGAACCAGTCTCACGTAAGAGTACGTGTAAGGTCGGTCCGGTCCGCTTCATCCCACAATGCCGCCGAATCAAGATTGGACTAGTAATGGTAAGCATATTGAACAAAATCAACGCCCACAACTACTTTGTGTTCTACTCGTGCATAGAAACTACGCATAGACCTAGCTCTGATACCACTGTTGGGGAACGTAGCATAAATTCAAAATTTTCCTACATGTCACCAAGATCTATCTATGGAGTCATCTAGCAACGAGGGAGGAGTGGATCTACATACCCTTGTAGATCGCGCGCGGAAGCGTTCAAGAGAACGGGGTTGATGGAGTCGTACTCGTCGTGATCCAAATCACCGATGATCCTAGCGCTGAACGGACGGCACCTCCGTGTTCAACACACGTATGAGCAGCGACGTCTCCTCCTTCTTGATCCAGCAAGGGGGGAGGAGAGGTTGATGGAGATCCAGCAGCACTACGACATGGTGGTGGAAGTAGCGGGATTCCAACAGGGCTTCGCCAAGCGCTGCGGGAGGAGGGAGATGTGTCATGGGAGGGAGAGGGAGGCGCCAGGGCTTGAGGTGTTGCTGCCCTCCTTTCCCCCACTATATATAGGGCCAAGGGAGAGGGGGGGGGGCGCAACCTTGGCCCTTCCTCCACGGAAGGGTGCGGCCAAGGGAGGAGTCCCTCCTCCCCAAGGCACCTCGGAGGTGCCTTCCCCCTTTAGGACTCTTCCTCTCCCTCATCTCTTGGCGCATGGGCCTCTAGGGGCTGGTGCCCTTGGCCCATATAGGCCAAGGCGCACCCCCTACAGCCCATGTGGTCCCCCGGGGCAGGTGGCCCCACCCGGTGGACCCCTGAGACCCTTCCGGTGGTCCCGGTACAATACCGGTGACCCCGAAACTTGTCCCGATGGCCGAAATAGCACTTCCTATATATAATTCTTTACCTCCGGACCATTCCGGAACTCCTCGTGACGTCCAGGATCTTATCCGGGACTCTGAACAACTTTCGGGTTACCGCATACTAATATCTCTATAACCCTAGCGTCACCGAACCTTAAGTGTGTAGACCCTACGGGTTCGGGAGACATGCAGACATGACCGAGATGACTCTCCGGTAAATAACCAACAGCGGGATCTGGATACCCATGTTGGTTCCCACATGTTCCACGATGATCTCATCGGATGAACCACGATGTCAAGGACTTAATCAATCCCGTATACAATTCCCTTTGTCTATCGGTACGATACTTGCCCAAGATTCGATCGTCGGTATCCCGATACCTTGTTCAATCTCGTTACCAGCAAGTCTCTTTACTCGTTCCATAACACATCATCCCATGATCAACTCCTTGATCACATTGTGCACATTATGATGATGTCCTACCGAGTGGGCCCAGAGATACCTCTCCGTTTACATGGAGTGACAAATCCCAGTCTTGATTCGTGCCAACCCAACAGACACTTTCGGAGATACCCGTAGTGTACCTTTATAGCCACCCAGTTACGTTGTGATGTTTGGCACACCCAAAGCACTCCTACGGTATCCGGGAGTTGCACAATCTCATGGTCTAAGGAAATGATACTTGACATTAGAAAAGCTTTAGCATACGAACTACATGATCTTGTGCTAGGATTAGGATTGGGTCTTGTCCATCACATCATCCTCCTAATGATGTGATCCCATTATCAACGACATCCAATGTCCATGGTCAGGAAACCGTAACCATCTATTGATCAACGAGCTAGTTAACTAGACGCTTACTAGGGACATGGTGTTGTCCATGTATCCACACATGTATCTGAGTTTCCTATCAATACAATTCTAGCATGGATAATAAACGATTACCATGAACAAGGAAATATAATAATAATAACTAATTTATTATTGCCTCTAGGGCATATTTCCAACAGCTACTATTGCAATATCTTCAACTGCTGATGTGGTAACTAACCCCTCTGCTGAGGATGCCACTGCTATTCCTGATGAGAATGCTAGGTTGAAGACATTGCTTGAAACAGGGATGTTCAAAAGTCTCAAAGGGCATCAGACACTATGTGATGTCCTCAAAAGGCAGGTCCTGAACCGAAACCGTAGGAAAGAGGGTGTTGGGTTCGAAAGGAAAATGAATGCGGATGGCTCTTACTGGAAACCTGAGCAGTACCCCAAAACCACATGTGTTGTTGCAAATGAACCTTCAGCGGATCCATCCACCCTATCTGGCTTCACTTGTGCTAATCCCATTGTTATTGATGAATCCTTTGATGCAAACTATAAACTGTTTAAGAATCAGAATGGTGAAGTGTTTGCCAGGTATATTGGTACTAACTGTAGGAATGGGCCGCCTATGAAGAAAGTCTGGTGCCAAAAAGATGTTTGGAGAATATTCCTGTGAATGTCGTCATGACACCACACATGAAGAAGACAAACCCCAGACCATAGGCTTCATATGGTCCAAAGGCTTCATACAGACAGAGGACTCACCTGAGTCGCACTAACGCAAATGTTTTGCAGGGAAACCTTACTCAGGCCTATGAATATGAGCGCGTTTCATCAAACCGCCATGTTCATAAGACCAAGAACTACTCTGCTTATTCTTATGAGTACTATTATCCACCTGCAAGACTTTTTGCTAGGGCTGCAAAGCCAAAGTTCTCAGATGCTGCACTTAGACTCATTGCTTCGAAGCCACCCTTGAAGATGTGGGTGGCTAAGAAAGCTTAACTCTCTTTTGCAGGGAAAGGTCTCCAGCTGAAAACCAAAATCGTCTGACGCTATTGCTGGGGACCTTAAACATCTTGTAGGGCGCAAGATCAAATACCCAAATGGTCTTATTATGTACTTTGTTCCTGAGTCGCTTGCTACTTGCCCTATCAGTCCTAATATCGATCTAAGCTTTCATAATCCACTGGCTCGTCAAATGTTTTTGCTTCACAATTCTCTTCGTGAAGCCTATCCCCCTAACTGCACTGTAGGGTACGACACCAGCTGCTTCAGAATGGATTATTGATAGTGGGTGTACAAATCACATGACTGGCAAGCGAAGCCTTCTTATGGACTCAACCTTACGTCCATCTGACAAAAGTCACATCACATTTGCTGACACTGGTAAAAGTAAGGTATTGGGTCTAGGTAGACTTGCAATCTCAAAGGATCAACACATGGATAAAGTCATGCTTGTTGAATACCTTGGTTTCAACATAATGTCTGTCTCAATGCTTTGCGATTTAAACATGATTGTGATGTTTGGAAAATATCGTTGCCTTGTTCTAATGGAATCTGACAAGTCTCTAGTGTTTGAAGGGTATCGGAAAGATGATTTGTACATGGTAGATTTCTCAGCAGGACCACAACTTGCCGTATGTCTTCTAGCAAAAGCTTCTGAATGCTGGCTCTGGCATCGGAGGCTAGGGCATGCTAGCATGAGGAACCTCCACACCCTTGCAAGGAAGAAGCATGTCATAGGCATCGAGGGCGTCAAGTTCAAGAAGGATCACTTATGCGGTGCCTGTGAAGCAGGAAAGATGACGAGGGCCAAGCATCCCTTAAAGACAATCATGACAACGACTCAACGCCCTTTGAACTGCTCCACATGGACCTTTTTGGTCCCATTCATTACTCAACTCTTACTACTACTACTTGTCTCTATGGCTTTGTCATTGTTGATGATTATTCAAGATATACTTGGGTGCATATAATCCTCTACAAGACTGAAGTGCAGGATGTCTTCAGACGCTTCGCCAATCGAGCCATGAACAACTATGGCCTCAAGATCAAGCACATTAGAAGTGACAATGGCACTGAATTCAAGAACACTGGTCTAGACACTTATCTTGATACTTTGGGAATTACACATGAATTCTCAGCTCCGTACACACCGCAGCAGAATGTCATCGTGGAACGCAAGAACAGAACACTCATGGAGATGGCCCGGACAATGCTTGATGAATACAAGACTCCAAGAAAGTTCTGGCCTGAAGCCATTGATACTGCATGCCATATCATCAACCGTGTGTATCTTCACAAGCTTCTCAAAAATACATCCTATGAGCTCCTTACTGGCAAGAAGCCAAATGTCAGTTACTTCAGAGTATTTGGTGCCAGGTGCTGGATCAAGGATCCACATCACACTTCAAAATTTGCACCAAAAGCACATGAAGGTTTTATGCTTGGATATGGAAAGGATTCGCACTCCTACAGAGTCTTCAACCTTTTTCACTATAAAGTGGTTGAAACAGTAGATGTGCGGTTTGATGAGACTAACGGCTCACAAAGAGAGCACCTGCCAAACGTGCTAGATGAAGTTCCATCCAGTGAATCAATCAAACTTATGGGAACTGGAAAAATCATACCATCTGAATCTCAGCCTGAAGAGGAACTTATCATCTCCGCACCTGATCAAACTGAAGACAATGCTCAGCCTGAAGACAATCCTTCTAACGATGACAATGATCAGCAAGAGCAAAATCTTCGCCCTGTACATCCTCGTGTTGCAAATGGAGTACAGATTGAGAGAATAATTGATAACATCAATGCACCAGGTCCACTCACTCGTTCGAGGGCAACACAGCTAGCAAATTTCTGTGGGCACTTCGCATTCGTCTCAATATCTGAACCCAAGAAAGTTGAAGAAGCCTTCATGGAACCTGAATGTATTCAAGCTATGCAAGAAGAGCTTCAACAGTTTGAGCTGAATAATGTATGGGAACTGGTTAAGCGTCCTGATCCTCGCAAGCACAATATAATAGGCACCAAATGGATATATCGCAACAAGCAAGATGAGCATGGTCAAGTTGTCAGAAACAAAGCTCGTCTCGTTGCTCAAGGGTACACTCAAGTTGAAGGGATTGACTTCGATGAAACATTTGCTCCTGTGGCTAGACTTGAAGCCATACACATACTTCTGGCCTATGCAAATCATCATAACATTCTTCTGTATCAAATGGATGTGAAGAGCGCTTTTCTCAATGGCAAGATTGAAGAAGAAGTGTATGTTGCACAACCGCCTGGCTTTGAAGATCCAAAACATCCTGACATGGTGTACAAGCTCAACAAGGCACTGTATGGCCTCAAACAAGCCCCTCGGGCTTGGTATGACACACTCAAAGACTTCCTGAAGAGCAAAGGCTTCAAACCTGGTTCCCTCGACCCCACTCTCTTCATGAAGACATATGATGGTGAACTGTTTGTGTGCCAAATATATGTGGATGACATTATCTTCGGCTGCACCAATCAGAAGTACAGTGAAGAGTTTGGATATATGATGCAAGAGCAATATCAGATGTCCATGATGGGTGAGCTGAAGTTCTTCCTTGGTCTCCAAATACGCCAGCAACGCAACGACATCTTCAGATCTCAAGAGAAGTACCTCAAAGATTGCCTGAAGAAATTTGGGATGCAAGACTGCAAAGGCTTCACAACGCCAATGCCAGCCAAACATCATATGGGTCCCGATGACAATGGTAAAGAGTTCGATCAAAAGGTATACCACTCCATGATTGGTTCCTTACTTTATTTATGTGCATCTAGGCCAGATATCATGCTTAGTGTTTGCATGTGTGCCCGGTTCCAAGCGGCATCAAAGGAATCGCATCACTTAGCTGTGAAGCGAATTCTCAGATATTTGGCTCACACCCCAACACTAGGATTATGGTATCCAAAGGGCTCAGAGTTTGATCTAGTTGGATTCTCGGATGCTGATTATGCTGGTGACAAGGTGGATCGCAAGTCTACATCAGGCACATGTCATTTTCTGGGATGATCACTTGTATGTTGGTCTTCAAAGAAGCAGAACTGTGTATCTCTCTCCACTGCTGAATCTGAATACATTGCTGCTGGATCTTGCTGCACTCAGCTTCTATGGATGAAGCAAACACTCAAAGACTATGGCATTCATCTGAAGCAAGTGCCACTCTACTGCGACAACGAAAGTGCCATCAAGATTGCCAACAACCCAGTTCAGCACTCGAAGACAAAGCACATTGAAATTCGTCATCACTTTCTCAGAGATCATGTTGTGAAGGAAGATATTGATATCATACACGTCAACATTGAAGAGCAATTGGCAGATATCTTCACCAAGCCCTTAGATGAGAAGAGGTTTTGCAAGTTACGGTGTGAGCTAAATATCTTGGAATCCTCAAATGTCCTGTGATCAGGCACACATCCTAACACTTATGCATATTGATGACTTAGATGTGCAACACACAAAGTAAAGTATATCTTCAATCAATGAAGACTTACATTCTAAGTGTTAATACATTAATGTGGAATTTGACTTCGGAGCGCCACGATAATTGTGCGCCGTGTCTGGGTCTAATACTTCCTATACGGTGGGTAACGCCACCACCAAATTTTTCTGTTTGAAGTGTTTCACTCATGGCGTTATGTTTGGTATATGTCTTCACATTTGGTTTGGCTTCAATCTCAACTTGTCTTCATGATTATCTTCACTATGTTGATTTGATTGTCTTTCTCATATATATATATATATACTAGTGTTCTGTCCTCTACAACATTCACTTATAGCTATGTCTTCTTGTTGAATCTTTTGAACTAAGTGAATGTGATCAGACCCTAACCTCTCTATGCTTTCTATCTCAAACTCTATCTCTCCAAATCATATGCATTCTATTGAAACTGTCGAATATCTTCTCTGTGTCCTTGTCAGCAGAAGATACAGAGACAAACATTAAGTCTGTTTTTCAATGCCAATTCCTTCACCTTAAACCCGGAAAAGTGGGAACGACCACCCGACAATCCAGGCGTGCGTGGGAACGTGGAACAACCTCCGATATGTTGCATGATAGCCACGTGCCCTTCAGATGTGAATCGCCAGGGGCACCTATGTAATAACACTGTGCCGTCCCTCTCCCTATAAATACACGCCTCACCATAGTCATTATCCTTTCTTCCACTCTCGCACAAACCCTAGCGCCATCACTAGCCCTCGACGACGCCGACGACGAAGCGCTTAGCTGCCGCGACCTCACCGACGCCGTCTTCACGCCGGCCGCGGACATCGTCTTCTCTGCCGTCGCCGTAGGTGTCCTCCGTCGCCAAGTTAGGGCACGGACGATCGAACTGCTCGGCCTCCTCTCCCACTCCATCTAGCAGTTCTTTGTGTGGTAAATAAAACTTCCTTTTTATGGCCCCTTTGATCCTATAGATTCATCACTTTCTACCACAAGCAGTTTCTGTTCACACAAGTTGGATCTATTTCATACTGCATCTCATAATATGCCTAGTATGTTCACTTATGCTTCACAAAGTAGTTAGATTCCTCACTTGTACTTATTCGTGGATTCATACAAATCTGGAACCAACTCTCTATCTATGAGTGAATGTCTTCGCACTATGAGGTCAATGTCTTCTAAACTGATTTATCTTCAAAATCTTCTGAGAATGCATATGACCTCTTCCCCTTCCCTCGCACCTTAATGCTGTCACAGGTACATGTCCGTGGGAGAATCCCTTGGTTCTCATAGTCTGCATTCATTTGCAGAATTCTTACAACATCATATAAATTCTCCCGAAGCCAGTTCCTGTTTGACCAGCAAGCGGAAGCCTTTGAAACCTTTGAACATGTTGAAGCCATTCAGTTTGAAGTTCATGGCTACAGAGAAATCAGCAAGGAAGGGTGGTAGACAGCATCGAGGGGAAACATCAAGAGATCTACCTGATGACCTCTCAGAGCTGTACAAGACAGATCCAGAAGAGGATTACAATTAGCGCAAGACATGAATCCAATGGATTCGAAGATACTGGGCCGAGCAATGGTTCAAGTACAAGTTTGTGACCCAGGAATATGCTGAGAAGAATGCCATCAAGCGACCATGGGGAGACATTCTATACAGAAATCTTCAACCCAAGTTCAGAGCTGAAGCCATTGAACAAGGCTTCTATCCTTGCATGGTCCGTGGACCACAGCCTGCGGATGCAGACCCATCGTCATTGCTATGGTGTCGTGATGACAATCTGTTCAAGCGCAACTTCCAGTTTTCCAAGAATTCGGCTAAGCAAAACAAGAAGTCATTGGGACTAGACTTCAACCCTGGTCCTTCTGCTCCCCGTGCCGATGGCACCCGCGAAGCTGAACCCAATCTTGTTGGGCCCTTCTACAACCTGGAAGGTCTCATCACTCATATCATGGTTCAAGGGACAGCCATGGATGAGCCTGCAGATGACGCTGAATCTGATGAAGCGCCTGCACCGCCGAAGCCAAAGAAACTAAAGAAGCCTAAAGCTTCAAAGCCTGCTCCTGCACCAAAGGTCTTACAGGCGAAGCCTCTGGCCACTGCACCTCCTGAACACAGTGTGCAGTCTGAAGATTTGTCACGCATCTCCAAGCCCTCGAGAGTAAAGATGTCCTTGCAACCCACCAGCCAAGAACTGAGTGCTGCTGCTATTCTGCGCAACGACGCCATTGATGTGTCCAGCGATGAAGATCTTGCAGATGACGCTCTTGAGCAACTGATTAAGAGCAAGGAAGAAGCAGAAATCTTCAATGATTTGCCTCTCTTTGACGTGGCAATCATCCAGAACTTCATTGATGAGTGGTTTGAAACCCCCAATCTCAGCTTTGAAGATCTACAACTTCCAATTGGCCTCAGTGTTGCCTTCACTGGCGCCATTGCTTTTGAGCTAGTTCTATCTCAGCACATCGTTGAACTAAAGCAAAAGATCGACTATGAGAAAGCTCAGTTCAAGAAGCACATGGCCATGCTCAGCGTACAAGATGTGAAAAACTTCAAGATTATGCTGCACGAGCTCAAGGAAGCCTTTCTCAAGAAGCGTGAAGAAGCTAAAGGTTCTCGTGAGCGCATGAAGAGCCTGGCTGACAAGTGTGTGCAAGCCTACAATGAGGCTGAGAAGCGCAAGGCTCTTGGTCGTCCTAGCATCGACCCAAGAATGGCTGCAAAGAAGAAGAAGCCATCAATAGACCAATCTGCACCTTCAAGACGGGAAGAGCCACGCATAGTCTTTCCAAGCAGCATGACTGGCTCGAAGCCAAAGGTCCGGTCAACCGCTTCAGAACTGAAGAAGACGACTTTGAGGCCCAGCCAACTCCATCTCCATAGGCGTCGCCAGCGCTACGCAGGCTTCGCAAAGGACCAAGGCCTCAAGCCCCTCTTTCGAGCGTTCCAGAAGGAGAAGTGCACCACCAATCTGTTGCACGTCAAGTGTTTCCAGATCCCACTCCTACTATGACTGTCTCTGAATCCGAAGCCAAAATGGCTGAAGATGTTCTGGCTGCATCAGCCGATGAAGAAGAAGCCCCAAGAGTTGCTACACCCCCGTCTCACCAAGATGTTGTTCTCGAGGAGAACGTGACCAACCCTCCAGCTTCTGAAGTGGAGGTTGAGAATCCTGAGGCTGCCACCACTAACACCACTGAAGCCAATGACGTGGTCATGGCTGAAGACACTGTGGAGCCTGCACCTAACACTGTGCCAGAGGCCAATGAAGCCAATGATGCACCTGCAACAGATGTGCAGCCTGACGCCTCTGTTGATGCCACTGCTCCTGTTCCGCCACCAAGGCCACACACTATCGAGCAAGCATTCAACTATGGCCAACTTATCACTGTCAAATGGCCTTTTCTGACTCCTCCGCCTGCTTCTGGTCCTCAGTTTGACTATCACGTTGAGCACATGCCTCAGGTTCAGAAGCCAATGCCAAGGTTGCCCAGGTTTCCAGGTACTGCATCTGCACCCGGATCTTTTAATATCAATGGCTTCAAGGCACACAACACCTTCTTTGATAGCACCAAGAATCCCTACACCAAGGCAAGAATATCTTCTGATCGGTTCTGGAGCTATCAGCAGTGTAGTTATTACTCATGCATTCTGTACAATCAAGGTCGCATTTTCCCACATATGCGTCTTGACACTGAAGCCATAACTGGTCTGCCTTGTTTGGAAGAAGCTCTGGATTGCTTCAGAGAGTCTGGATTGTTGCCTTTCGTCACTGACAAGGAGCACTGGAACGAAGAATTGCTGCTCCAATTCTATGCCACTCTTCATATTCGTGGCTACAACAGAGATCCGAAGACTTGGCTCCTTGAGTGGATTACAGGCAATGTTCATCACGAAGCCAAAGCCTTTGATATCATTGAGCTCACTGGTCTGCCCACTCTAGGAGATCTTTATGAACCTGGTTTTCAGCTTCACAGTGCAGCTATGGAGAGCATTTTTCACAAGCCTGAACCAAACATGAGTCAGATGCTTAGCATGATGAAGCCTTTGCCTCCAGATGCTGCATATCCTAAGGAGTTCTTTGTTGAAGACCTTGAGTATCTGCCACGCACTATCTATCACATTATAAGGCGAACTCTCTGGCCCATCAAAGGACATTCTCCACATGCAAAGCTGGAAGGTGCAATGAAGACTTTGGTCTTCCATATTCTTCACGGCAAATGCTTCAATGCACAAGACTTCTTCATCCGCCAACTTGCTGCATTAGGATCTGATCTCTTTGGCTTGAAGTTTTACGCTCCATGGATTATGCGGCTGATCAAACTACACTCAGCTGTCACCTATCAGCCCTCTGCTCGCAATCATCGGATCTTTATGTCAGACGTTGATATGACAGTTGAAGCCATCTATCCAGAGCCTGCCAAGGAGCCCCTTAGTCTTCAGAATGCTGATAAGCAAAGTTTCTCACAACAGATTGACGGAGATCCAACAGTTGCTTGTGTTTATCCTCCGGCTGGTACTACCCATGCACCTCATCGTGCCCTCACTGAAGCAACTGAAAGCACCATTGCCCAATGGCCCAAGAAGCGATCTCGTGTTCTCAACGACCGAGAACTTCTAGTTGCCCTTCATCAGAAACAGGATAAGCATCATGACTGGCTAAAGCGCCAAATGCAAAGCCTCTTGGTGGACGTAAACAGGATTCACAACCTTGCCACCAAGAATGCCTTTGTTGCCCATGAAACTTGTCGGCGTACATGGAAAGGGCTGACGCTTATGTGTTCTGAAGATGATCTTCAAGAGGATGGCTTCTCTGAACGCTTCAAGTTTGACTCAACACCTCCAAGAAGGACTGTGCTGCGGTGTACTCCGTTTCTTGAAGACTCTGAGTTCTCCTCCTCTGCTGCAATAGTGAATGCATGTGTCATCGATGATGAAGACGATGCTACTTCACCACCTTAGACGCGAATCACCACTGCACAGAGTTCGTCTGCACCGCCAACCAACTCCGACGACCCTGCTGCTTCACCAACTCCTCATGGGAACGAGTAGGTGCTCTATGTCTTCAAACCTTTTTGGTCCTTACTGACAAAAGGGGGAGAAGCATATGAGTTTGATAGTCTTCAAGTGGGTCCATATGGGCGGTGGTTTTATATTTTTCCTAGTGTTTACAACTCGCATTTTGATACATTTGGTTCTTTGAGTTGTAATACTCAAACTCGATGGTCGTCTTCTACTTATTTTCTTTTCTGTGATGCGATGATAAATTCCGCATGTGCGACGATAAATTCCGCACTTAGATCATTTTGCAGACGTCCATTTTTCATTATGCATGTCATTATCTTCACATACTTTTCATGCATGATGAATTGTCATCATAAGTTGAAGAGGATCTCCACAAGTACAACTTGCCATGTGCATTTGCATACCAAAAGCAAATTACTTATATGCACATCTTCAAGGGGAGCCCTTGCAACTTATGAAGACAATCCCCTATCCTTTACAATTTCACATATTATATTCCCCGTTGAAAACTTCAACTAGTTTGTCATCAATCACCAAAAAGGGGGAGATTGTAAGTGCATCTAGTGCCACCCCTAGTTGGTTTTGGAGTATTGACGACAAACCTAGTTGAGGGACTAATGTGTTTATGAGAATTGCAGGATAACACAAGTAGAAGTCCCTCATTGATTCGGTTTTCCTACTAGAGATGACCCCTAAAAATGTATGAAGACATTGAAGTCAGAGGTGGTATGTGAAGACATTCACATTGAAGACTATGATAAGAGAAGACATCGCGTGAAGACTATGGAGCGCGAAGACTTAGCAGTTTCGTCGTTCTGTGTTTTTCTTTGTTGAGTCATAGGAACCACCGTACTGTTAAGTGGGGTCCAAGAGAACCAGTCAGAATGACTGAAGTGATGCTTAACCAAAATCCTATGTCTTCGAGTGAAGACTACGAGAGCAAATCTTGTCTAAAGTTGGATAAGTCAGCTTTGCTTATAGTCCAAGTAAAGTTGCCGTGTGTGTTTGAAATCTGACCGTTGGAACACGTGTCAGTTCCTTAGTGACCAAGGGTCATTTCGGACAAACCAGGTCGGGTTGCCCAGTGGCTATAAATAGCCCACCCCCTACAACCATAAACGGTTGGCTGCTCAGAGTTAGAGTACGGCTTTTGTCGTTTGAAAGCAACCCACCTCGAAGCCTTTGAGAGAGAATTCCTTGCTAGGATAAAGCCCTAAACACCCAGAGCCAAAGAGTGTTAGGCATCACTTAAGTCTTCATGTCTATCTGATCTGAAGACTTATTACACTTGAGGACTGTGAATCCTCCAGCCGGTTAGGCGTCATGTTCTGAGCATCCAAGAGTCATTGTGGATCGCCGGTGAACGAAGTCTGTGAAGGTTTGGAAGTCTACCTTGAAGACTTACCAGAGTGATTGGGCGAGGTCTGTGTGACCTTAGCTCAAGGGGAATACGGCGAGGACTGAGTGTCCTGAGCTGCGTGTTCAGGACTGGGTGTCCGGGACTGTGTGTCCTCAGGTTTAAATACCTAGCCGCCCTAACCAGACGTACAACTGTCACCGCAGTTGGAACTGGTCTACCAAACCTTTGTCTTCACCAAGCGCACTGGTTCTATCTTTCCCATCTCTTTATTGACAGTTGGTCCTTGTGAAGTCATTGCCTATTTGCATTGTCCATTTGTCTTCACTGTGTGACTGTTTGTTCAGATTGGTTTCATATTATCTTCCATCCTGATCCGTACTGCCTAGCTGCTGTTAGTCTTTGTGCTTTCACTTCATTGAATACTTGACTATGGCTTGTCTAGGGCAGTCTACCTTCTGCTGCATGGTTATAGGTTCATTTCTATCGTTTGTCTTCAAAACTCCCATGTTTTGAAGACTTTCATAAAAATCGCCTATTCACCCCCCTCTAGTCGATATAACGCACTTTTAGCTGTCCCACACATCGGCGAAAGTGAGTAATTTAGTGCATGGCCGGAGGAGGATCCGCACGGTAGAGCGTGTCCACTGTTTTTCTGAAGAAAAAATGATTACATCAAGCGTTTCCACTCTTATGACGGAGGAGTGCGAAACACGGCATCCACTTGAACATACATAGTGGTCCTACTACTAGGCATGTGTAGTGGTTTATACGTCAGTACTACACAATCTTGTTGCTAGTGTAGTAAGATATGATGATAACAAATGATGTTGTGCGCTTGTCAACTACTCCTATATGTAACATAGTACCGCTTTTTCGACTGTCTGGTCGAGAATGAATGGTGAGATCAATATTAACAGAACTAGGACCACAGCGCACAGAGAGTACGGTGCTACAGTACTCCACGAAACATGAACCATATGAAGCACGAATAGTGTTAGGCAGGGTGTATGAAGGGTGCACGGGATGGAAGCAAAAGTTCCCTTCTCGACCAACTTTTGGATGTTTGGTGGAGTGCATGAAGGGTGCATGAGTCCACACTAGTAGGTTGACAAAAATACACGAAGAGGAAACAACTATATTGAGATGAGAATGCAACCAAACACACCCACACCATTTGTGCTACAGTGACTGATCTGCACCGTCTGAGTTTGATCCAACGGTCATGTTGCGCCGAGACATGGACATGCCCATGCAGAGGGCACCTAAACACCACTGAAGTCCCTCTGCTTCTCGAGGCACATGACGTTGGTGATGCAGGGTGCAACCGCCCGCTCCTGGTCGACGGGAGCCAGTGTCAGGCGCCTCACCTCGGACTCTGTGATCTGCTGCGCCGCCATGGCACAAGGTAGAAGCAATGGGGAGAGGAAGCAAATGGGACGAAACGACTGAAAGGCAATGCAATCTACGGGAAGGCAGAGGGAGCGGGGAATCTTTTGGTTTTCACCACGGTAAAACACCAGTCAACGACTTCTCACATCAGGGAGCAGTGGATTTTACAGGTGGAGTCATCGTGACTAATTGCTGCCGCGCCTGCTCCCGTCAATCAAAAAATTAAAAATCCTGCCGTACCCAAACACCAGAGCAACGCCGCGGTGGATATTTAAATTTACCTGCCGGCAAGTAGATAAAAAAGGGGTGAAAAAACAAATGTGGTGGCGGCCTAGCTAATCAGTCGAACTAGCCCAACTAGCTAGCCACCGTGCTTCACTGATGTACTCGGCGGGAAAGGTGGTATTTGGTGATTTGATGACTCATTTACTTGCTTCGGCACTACGACCGAGGAGGACCCAGAAAACGTGCGGTAGGGCGTCCCACGTCAGGAAGAATATATGCGTGCACCACCGGGGAGGACCCCGAAACCGCGCGGTAGGGTGTGCCACGTCTCGGCATGGAGGAAAAATGTGCGTGTAATAATATAATGTATCAGACGTAGTACCTATGGTTTGACCTCGGGACCCAGCCAGTCGGTCGAAAACATCCCACTAGCCACACAGCTTCATCATGCGAACGTGGCATGGAGGATATATGTAATAACACCACGGCAAGCTAGCGCCGCTGTTCGTGTGTGCCCGTGCAAAGGTTAGACGATGGAGAGAAGAGAGATTGAGATCACAGACCTGGGACCCACCAGTAAGTGAGACAACGGTCATGCACGTGTTGACGAGGCACCCCCTCTACTCTACTCAACGCAAGTACTGTATAAAATCAAGTTATGGGACAAAGCCAACAACCGTTCGTTTTTTCAGGCTATCGACTTACGCTTTGTAGTCCAGGTTGCCAGTTCGAATCTCGTCTTTCAGATTTGTTAGTTTTAGGTCCAAATTTGATTAATGAAAAGTGGGACCCCTGTGTGTTGTTCTGATATTTCAGTGTAGGATGGTTTTTTTTGAACAAACACTTTGCGCGCTTAGACAAGTAACAGCACGAGTTGCGCGTTTTTTGCAAGTTTACGAACAAAAATGACAGCGACATAGAATATCACATCCACCCCGCAGCTTAGATGCTATGGTGATACGAGTTTTTACACCGTTGGAAGGGAGATCCAATGGCTTGGGAGTAGTCTTTGTAATTATGCGCAATTTCCAAACTCTCCAAAGGTTTTTTTGCAAATAAAACATTCAGGCCTTGTGTGTGCCGCTGCATCTTCGATCCAACAGCTCCCCGGTGCTCATATTAGGTGCTCCTCATAGCTTAATTACCCGCTACGGTGATATGAGCATCTAAGTCGTATGATCAGTGATCAGATGGCACATGCGTAGTACTTGTACTTTCTGCGCATTTCCCAAACTCCATCAGCCGTATATTGCAAAAACATTCAAACCTCCTACTGTGGGCCGTTAGATCTCAGTGAACTCGTATCACCATAGAATCTATGGTGCGGGAGCACCTCATACTCTCCTGTGCGAGAAAACATAAGGTGCTATCGCAGCTTGGATGCTACGGTGATACGAGCTTGGAGGTCATTTGATCTGAGATCCAATGGCATCTAAGCAGTCTTTGTGCTCGTAAGCAGTGGCCGAACTCTTTTGGGGCTTTTCTACAAAAAACCATTCGAACCACCGAGGAGGTGTTGGGTCACAAATCCAACGCCTCCGAAGAGCTTGTATCACCAAAGCATCTAATGTGTGGTAGCACATGATATTCTTACATACAGGAGAATATGATGTCCTCCTTCATCTTAGATGCTACGGTGATACGAGATTCGAGGTCGTTGGATATGGGATCAAAGGGCATCTAAGTAGTTTTTGTACAAATTGTGTGCAATTCTCAAACTCATCAAGGTTTCCTGCAAAAATATTAAGACACATCATGTGAGCTGCTATATCTTAGATCTACAAGCTCCAAGCAACTCGTATCGGCATATAGCATCTAAGGTATGGGGGCACATGATATTCTCCCGGGGAGGAGGGGTGGGGGTGCACAACCAATTGGTGGTTGGGAGGGTGGGGACAAATATAATCTAAATAACCCTAAACAGAGCTCCACAATTTTATCTAAGGTCGAGGGGTTGACCCCTGACAATCATAGCTCCGCCTAAACACAACATTTGCATGTACTGTAGTACTAGACTTAATATTCATGTTTCAGTTTCATGTTCATTTTAAATATTGAACTGAGGACCATGGATGTCTTATATTTTACTCCCTTCGTTCCTAAATATTAGTCTTTTTAGAGGCTTCAAATGGACTAGCACATACGGATGTATATAGACATATTTTAGAGTCTAGATTCACTCATTTTGCTCCGTATGTAGTCACTTGCTGAACTCTCTAAAAGACTAATATTTAGGAATAGAAGGAGTAGTTTTGAATTTGTGTCATACATGCATAGTTTGGAAAAATAGATGCACTATACGTATTGGATTGTTGGTGTGTTCGTGCATGTGTGTCTCTGTGTGTGTGTGTGGTCATATGCTTGATACATACAAAGTTTTCTCACCTCCATATTGTTCATCTTTTAAATTTGAATTTGCATTGGAAAACTTACTAGGGATACCATGAAATGTGAAATCCACGTTGAGATCACTATATCACAAACTCACTCTAATTCAACAACTCATCATAAATCAATTACCACGTTGAGATTAGTATTTGCAAGGAAAATACGGGTATTGTAATACACATATATTCGTTCGGCAATTTAAAAGGTTCCTTTCGTATTCTCGAATGGTAGGACTGTAAGTGCATCTAGTGCCACCCCTAGTTGGTTTTGGAGTATTGACGACAAATCTAGTTGAGGGACTAATGTGTTTGTGAGAATTGCAGGATAACAACGGTAGAAGTCCCTCATTGATTCGGTTTTCCTACCAGAGATGACCCCTAAAAATGTATGAAGACATTGAAGTCAAAGGTGGTACGTGAAGACATTCACTTGAAGACTATGACAAGAGAAGACATCGCATGAAGACTATGGAGCACGAAGACTTAGATCTTTCGTAGTCCTTTTTCTTCTTTGTTGAGTCATAGGAACCACCGTACTGTTAAGTGGGGTCCATGAAAACCAGTCAGAATGACTGAAGTGATGCTTAACCAAAATCCTATGTCTTCGAGTGAAGACTATGAGAGCGAATCTTGTTCAGAGTTGGACAAGTCAGCTTTGCTTGTAGCCCAAGTAAAGTTGCCGTGTGTGTTTGAAATCTGACCGTTGGAACGCGTGTCAGTTCCTTAGTGACCCAGGGTCATTTCGGACAAATTAGGTCGGGTTGCCTAGTGGCTATAAATAGCCCACCCCCTACAACCATAAACGGTCGGCTGCTCAGAGTTAAAATACGGCTTTTGTCGTTTGAGAGCAACCCACCTTGAAGGCTTTGAGAGAGAATTCCTTGAGAGGATAAAGCCCTAACCACCCAGAGCCAAAGAGTGTTAGGCATCACTTAAGTCTTCTTGTCTGTGTGATCTGAAGACTTATTACACTTGAGGACTGTGAATCCTCCAGCCGGTTAGGCGTCGCGTTCTGAGCATCCAAGAGTCATTGTGGATCGCCAGTGAACGAAGTCTGTGAAGGTTTGGAAGTTTACCTTGAAGACTTACCAGAGTGATTGGGCAAGGTCTGTGTGACCTTAGCTCAAGGGGAATACAGAGAGGACTAAGTGTTCTGAGCTGTGTGCTCAGGACTAAGTGTCCGGGACTGAGTGTCCTCAAGTTTAAATACCTATCCGCCCTAACCAGACGTACAATTGTCACAGCAGTTGGAACTGGTCTACCAAACCTTTGTCTTCGTCATGCACACTGGTTCTATCCTTCTCATCTCTTTATTTATGGTTGGCTCTTGTAAAGTCAGTGCCTATTTGCTTTATCTATTTGTCTTCACTGTGTACCTGATCCTTACTGCCTAGCTACTATTAGTCAGTGTGTTTTCACTTCATTGAATGCTTGACTATTGTCTGTCTAGTGTAGTCTATCTTCCGCTGCATGGAAATAGGTTCAATTCTATCATTTGTCTTCGAAACTTCCATGTTTTGAAGACTTTGATAAAATCGCCTATTCACCCCCCTCTAGTCGATATAACACACTTTCAATTGGTATCAGAGCGAGGTACTCCCTTATTCTGTGTGATTTTGGTTTAACCACCTGGAGTTTCAGTTATGTCGACCACAGGTATTAAGACTGTGTCATGCCCCATCTTTGACGGTCACGAGTATCCCAAGTGGAAGGCCATGATGAAGAAGCGCCTCATGGCAACGAACAACAAGCTGTGGACCGTCACTGAGATTGGCCTAACCGATCTGTGCAAAATAGCGGAAGGTGATGACGTTCGCAAGTACACTCTTCTCAACCTCACGGTGAAGGACGTCATCTGCTCCTGTCTATCTCAAAATCAGTTTAGGAATGTCATGCATCTCGATCATGCAAAGCTCATCTGGGACCGTCTCTCGGAGGTCTATGAGGGTCGTCGAACTCGTCATGATCCTCGGTTCGAGGACTTTAAGGAGTCACTCAAAGCGATGACTTTCGAACCAGAATCATCATCTTCTGCATCATGCCTTATGGCAAATGATAGTAAGGTAATTGAATGCTAGCTATCTGAATCCAGTGATTATGAATCTGGTGATGAATTTGGACCCAGCTATGCAGAACTTGCTTCCCTTGTCACTAAACAACAGAAAGCTATGGAACATATTCAAAAACTGTTAGACAAAAGCGATGACCTGTTGGACACTGAAATGACTCGATCTCAGTCCTTAATTGAAGACATAAAAAATCTTCATATTAAGTATGAGGAGCTTGAAAGTTGTCATGAAACGCTCTCAACAATTCATGAAGAACTCGAGAAATTGAGAGCAGCGCATGAAGATCTTCAAAAGGAAAACGAGTCACTTCGCGCCGAATAGATCAGTTCAGCTCAGGAAGGTTTTGAACCACCATGTCTTAAATGTATTGAGCGTGATAATGCTACTTCTGTTTCTGAATGTTCTACTGCTGCTACTGTTGCAATATCTTCAACTGTTGATGTGGAAACTAACCCCTCTGCTGAGGACACCACTGCTATTGCTGATGAGAAATCTAGGTTGAAGACACCGCTTGAAACAGGGATGTACAAAAGTCTCAAAGGGCATCAGACACTATGTGATGTCCTCAAAAGGCAGATCCTGAACCAAAACCCTAGGAAAGAGGGTGTTGGTTTCATAAGTAAAATGAATGCTGATGACTCTTACTGGAAACCTGAGCAGTACCCGAAAACCACATGGGTTGCTGCAAAGGAACCTCCAGCAGATCCATCCACTCTATCTGGCTTCACCTGTGTTAACCCCATTGTTATTGATGAATCCTTTGATGCAAACTACAAACTATTTAAGAATCAGAATGGTGAAGTGTTCGCCAGGTATATTGGTACTAACTGCAGGAATGGACTGCTTATGAAGAAGATCTGGGTGCCGAAAAGGTGTTTGGAGAATCTTCCTGTGAATGTCATCATGACACCACTGGTGAAGAAGACAAACCCCAGACCACAGGCCTCATATGGTCCAAAGGCTTCATACAGAAAGAGGACTCACCTGAGTCACACTAACGCAAATGTTTTGCAGGGAAGCCATACTCAGGCCTATGAATATGAGCACGGTTCATCAAACCCCCATGTTCATAAGACCAAGAACTATTCTGCTTACTCTTATGAATACTATTGTCCACCTGCAAGACTTTTTGCTCAGGCTCCAAAGCCAAAGTTCTCAGATGCTGCACTTAGACTTATTTCTTCGAAGCCACCCCTGAAGATGTGGGTGGCTAAGAAAGCTTAACTCTCTTTTGCAGGAAAAGGTCTCCAGCCGAAAACCAAAATCGTCTGACACTATTGCTGGGGACCTTAAACATCTTGTAGGGCGCAAGATCAAATGCCCAAATGGTCTTACTATGTACTTTGTTTCTGAATCGCTTGCAACCTGCCCTATCAGTCCTAATCTTGATCTAAGCTTTAATAATCCACTGGTTCGTCAAATGTTTTTGCTTCACAATTCTCTTCGTGAAGCATATCCCCCTAACTGCACTGTAGGGTACGACACCAGCTGCTTCAGAATGGATTATTGATAGTGGGTGTACAAATCACATGACTGGCAAGCGAAGCCTTCTCATGGACTCAACTTTATGTCCATCAGACAAAAGTCACATCACATTTGCTGACACTGGTAAAAGCAAGGTATTGGGTCTAGGTAGAGTTGCAATCTCAAAGGATTGACACATGGATAAAGTCATGCTTGTTGAATCCCTTGGTTTCAACTTAATGTCTATCTCAATGCTTTGTGATTTAAACATGATTGTGATGTTTGGAAAATATCGTTGCCTTGTACTAATGGAATCTGACAAGTCTCTAGTGTTTGAAGGGTATCGAAAAGATGATTTGTATGTTGTAGATTTCTCAGCAGGACCACAACTTGCAGTATGTCTTCTAGCAAAAGCTTCTGAATGCTGGCTCTGGCATCGAAGGCTAGGGCATGCTGGCATGAGGAACGTCCACACCCTTGCAAGGAAAAAGCATGTCATAGGCATCGAGGGCGTCAAGTTCAAGAAGGATCACTTATGCGGTGCCTATGAAGCAGGAAAGATGACGAGGGCCAAGCATCCCTCGAAGACAATCATGACAACGACTCAACCCTTTGAACTACTACACATGGATCTTTTTGGTCCCACTCATTACTCAACTCTTACTACTACTGCCTGTCTCTTTGGCTTTGTCATTGTTGATGATTATTCAAGATATACTTGGGTGCATATAATCCTTTACAAGACTGAAGTGCAGGATGTCTTCAGATGCTTCGCCAATCGAGCAATGAACAACTATGGCGCCAAGATAAAGCACATCAGAAGTGACAATGGCATTGAATTCAAGAACACTGGCCTTGATACTGTTGGAAATATGCCCTAGAGGCAATAATAAAAGGATTATTATTATATTTCCTTATTCATGATAATTGTCTTTTATTCATGCTATAATTGTGTTATCCGGAAATCGTAATACATGTGTGAATACATAGACACCAACATGTCCCTAGTAAGCCTCTAGTTGACTAGCTCATTGATCAATAGACAGTCATGGTTTCCTGACTATGGACATTGGATGTCATTGATAACGAGATCACATCATTAGGAGAATGATGTGATGGACAAGACCCAATCCTAAACATAGCACAAGATCGTATAGTTCGTTTGCTAGAGTTTTTCCAATGTCAAGTATCTTTTCCTTAGACCATGAGATCGTGTAACTCCCGGATACCGTAGGAGTGCTTTGGGTGTACCAAACGTCACAACGTAACTGGGTGACTATAAAGGTATACTATGGGTATCTCCGAAAGTGTCTGTTGGGTTGACACGGATCAAGACTGGGATTTGTCACTCCGTATGACGGAGAGGTATCTCTAGGCCCACTCGGTAATGCATCATCATAATGAGCTCAAAGTGACCAAGTGTCTGGTCACGGGATCATGCATTACGGTACGAATAAAGTGACTTGCCGGTAACGAGATTGAACGAGGTATTGGGATACCGACGATCGAATCTCGGGCAAGTAACATACCGATTGACAAAGGGAATTGTATACGGGGTTGCTTGAATCCTCGACATCGTGGTTCATCCGATGAGATCATCGAGGAGCATGTGGGAGCCAACATGGGTATCCAGATCCCGCTGTTGGTTATTGACCAGAGAGCCGTCTCGGTCATGTCTACATGTCTCCCGAACCCGTAGGGTCTACACACTTAAGGTTCGGTGACGCTAGGGTTGTAGAGATATGAATATGCAGTAACCCGAAAGTTGTTCGGAGTCCTGGATGAGATCCCGGACGTCACAAGGAGTTCCGAAATGGTCCGGAGGTGAAGAATTATATATAGGAAGTGCAGTTTCGGCCAGCGGGAGAGTTTCGGGGGTCACCGGTATTGTACCGGGACCACCAGAAGGGTCCCGGGGGTCCACCGGGTGGGGCCACCCATCCCGGAGGGCCCCATGGGCTGAAGTGGGGAGGGGAACCAGCCCATAGTGGGCTGGTGCACCCCCTTTGGCTCACCCCATGCGCCTAGGGTTGGGAACCCTAGGGTGGGGGGGGGGGGCGCCGCACCTGGCTTGGGGGGCACTCCACCCCTTGGCCGCCGCCCCCCCTAGGAGATCCCATCTCCTAGGGCCGGCGCCCCCCTAGGGGAGCCTATATAAAGGGGGGGAGGGGCAGCCACACCCTTGACTCTTGGCGCCTCCCTCTCCCCTGCTACACCTGTCCCTCTCACAGTAGAACGGCGAAGCCCTGCTGCGGTGACTCCTGCATCCACCACCACGTCGTCGTGCTGCTGGATCTTCATCAACCTCTCCTTCCCCCTTGCTGGATCAAGAAGGAGGAGACGTCACGCTGACCGTACGTGTGTTGAACGTGGAGGTGCCGTCCGTTCGGCGCTAGGGTCTCCGGTGATTTGGATCACGTCGAGTACGACTTCCTCATCCCCGTTCTTTGAACGCTTCCGCGCGTGATCTACAAAGGTATGTAGATGCAATCCGATCACTCGTTGCTAGATGAACTCATAGATGGATCTTGGTGAAACCGTAGGAAATTTTTTGTTTTCTGCAACGTTCCCCAACAGATACATATCTTGATACTTTGGGCATTACACATGAATTCTCAGCTCCGTACACGCCACAGCAGAATGGCATCGTCGAACGCAAGAACAGAACTCTTATTGAGATGGCTCGAACGATGCTTGATGAATACAAGACTCCAAGAAAATTCTGGCCTGAAGCCATTGACACTGCATGCCATATCATCAACCGTGTTTATCTTCACAAGCTTCTGAACAAGACATCCTATGAGCTCCTTACTGGCAAGAAGCCAAATGTCAGCTACTTCAGAGTATTTGGCACCAAGTGCTGGATCAAGGATCCACATCACACTTCAAAGTTTGCACCAAAAGAACATGAGGGTTTTATGCTTGGATATGGAAAGGATTCTCACTCCTACAGAGTCTTCAATCTCTTTCATTACAAAGTGGTTGAAATAGTGGATGTGCGGTTCGATGAAACTAACGGCTCACAAAGAGAGCAACTGCCAAATGTGCTAGATGAAGTTCCATCCAGTGAATCAATCAAACTTATGGGAACTGGAGAAATCATACCTTCTGAAGCTCAACCTGAAGAAGAACTTATCATCTGCGCACCTGATCAACCTGAAGACAATGCTCAGCCTGAAGACAATCCCTCTAACAATGATAATGATTAGCAAGAGTAAAATCTTTGTCCTGTACATCCTCGTGTTGCAAATGAAGTGCAGATTGAGAGAATAATTGATAGCATCAATGCACCAGGTCCACTCACTTGTTCAAGGGCAACACAGCTAGCAAATTTTTGTGGGCACTTCGCATTCGTCTCAATAACAGAACCCAAGAAAGTTGAAGAAGCCTTCATGGAACCTGAATGGATTCAAGCTATGCAAGAAGAGCTTCAATAGTTTGAGCGGAATAATGTATGGGAACTGGTTAAGCGTCCTGATCCTCGGAAGCACAATATAATAGGCACCAAATGGATATATCGCAACAAGCAAGATGAGCATGGTCAAGTTGTCAGAAACAAAGCTCGTCTCGTTGCTCAAGGATACACTCAAGTTGAAGGGATTGACTTCGATGAAACATTTGGTCCTGTGGCTAGACTTGAAGCCATACGCATACTGCTGGCCTATGCAAATCATCATAACATACTTCTGTATCAAATGGATGTGAAGAGCGCTTTTCTCAATGGCAAGATTGAAGAAGAAGTGTATGTCGCACAACCACCTGGCTTTGAAGATCCAAAACATCCTGACATGGTATACAAGCTCAACAAGGCACTGTATGGCCTCAAACAAGCCCCTCGGGCTTGGTATGACACACTCAAAGACTTCCTGAAGAGCAAAGACTTCAAATCTGGTTCCCTCGACCCCACTCTCTTCACGAAGATATATGATGGTGAACTGTTTGTGTGCCTAATATATGTGGATGACATTATCTTCGGCTGCACCAATCAGAAATACAGTGAAGAGTTTGGATATATGATGCAAGAGCAATATCAGATGTCCATGATGGGTGAGCTGAAGTTCTTCCTTGGTCTTCAAATACGTCAGCAACGCAACAACATCTTTATATCTCAAGAGAAGTATCTCAAAGATTGCCTGAAGAAGTTTGGTATGCAAGACTGCAAAGGCTTCACGACGCCTATGCCAGCGAAACATCATCTGGGTCCCGACGAAAATGGTAAAGAGTTCCATCAAAAGGTATACCGCTCCATGATTGGTTCTTTACTTTATCTATGTGCATCTAGGCCATATATTATGCTTAGTGTTTGCATGCGTGCTCGATTCCAAGTGGCACCAAAGGAATCGCATCACTTAGCTGTGAAGCGAATTCTTCGATATTTGGCTTACACCCCAACTCTAGGATTATGGTATCCAAAGAGCTCAGAGTTTGATCTGGTTAGATTTTTGGATGCTGATTATGCTGGTGACAAGGTGGATCGCAAGTCTACATCAGGCACATGTCATTTTCTAGGACGATCACTTGTATGTTGGTCTTCAAAGAAGAAGAACTGTGTATCTCTCTCCACTGCTGAATCTAAATACATTGCTGCTGGATCTTGCTGCGCTCAGCTTCTGTGGATGAAGCAAACCCTCAAAGACTATGACATTCATCTGAAGCAAGTGCCACGCTACTATGACAACGAAAGCGCCATCAAGATTGCCAACAACCCAGTTCAGCACTCTAAGACAAAGCACATTGAAATTCGCCATCACTTTCTCGGAGATCATGTTGTGAAGGAAGATATTGATATCATACACGTCAACACTGAAGAGAAATTGGCAGATATCTTCACCAAGCCCTTGGATGAGAAGAGATTTTGCAAGTTACGGTGTGAGCTAAATATCTTGGAATCCTCAAATGTCCTGTGATCAGGCACACATCCTAACACTTATGCATAGTGATGACTTAGATGTGCAACACACGAAGTAAAGTATATGTTCAATCAATGAAGACATACATTCTAAGTGTGAATACATTAATGTGGAATTTGACTTCGGAGCGCCACGATAATTGTGCGCCGTGTCTGGGTCTAATACTTTCTATACGGTGGGTAACACCACCACAAAATTCGTCTGTTTGAAGTGTTTTACCCATGGTGTTACATTTGCTGTGTCTTCACATTTGATTTGGCTTCAATCTCAACATGTCTTCATGATTATCTTCATTATGTTGATCATATATATATATATATACGAGTGTTCTGTCCTCTACAGCATTCACTTATAGCTATGTCTTCTTGTTGAGTCTTTTGAACTAAGTGAATGTGATCGGACCCTACCCTCTCTATGCTTTCTATCTCAAACTCTATCTCTCCAAATCATATGCATTCTATTGAAACTGTCGAATGTCTTCTCTACGTCCTTGTCAGCAGAAGATGTAGAGACAAACATTAAGTCCATTTTTCAATGCCAATTCCTTCACCTTAAACCCGGAGAAGTGGGAAGGACCACCCAACAATCCAGGCATGCGTGGGAACGTGGAACAACCTCCGATATGCTGCATGATGGCCACGTGTTCTTCAGACGTGAATCGCCAGGGGCACCTGTGTAATAATGCCGTGCCGTCCCTGTCCCTATAAATACACGCCTCACCACAGTCATTATCCTTTCTTCCACTCTCGCACGAACCCTAGCGCCACCGCTAGCCCTTAACGACGCCGGCGACGAAGCGCTTAGCTGCCGCGACCTCTCCGACGCCGTCTTCACGCCGGCCGCGGACATCGTCTTCTCCGCCGTCGCCGTAGGTGTCCTCCATCGCCAAGTTAGGGCACGGACGATCGAACTGCTTAGCCTCCTCTTCCACTCCGTCTAGCAGTTCCTTGTGTGGTAAATAAAACTTCCTTTTTACGGCCTCTTTGATCCTATAGATTTGTCACTTTCTACCACAAGCAGTTTCTGTTCACACAAGTTGGATCCACTTCATACTGCATCTCATATTATGCCTAGTATGTTCACTTATGCTTCACAAAGTAGTTAGATTCCTCACTTGTACTGATCTGTGGATTCGTACAAATCTGGAACCAACTCCTTATCTATGAGTGAATGTCTTCGCACGATGAGGTCAATGTCTTCTAAACTGATTTATCTTCAAAATCTTCTAAGAATGCATATGACCTCTTCCCCTTCCCTCGCACCTTAATGTTGTCACAGGTATATGTCCGTGGGAGAATCCCTTGGTTCACATAGTCTGCATTCATTTGCAGAATTCTTACAGCATCACATAAATTCTCCTGAAGCCAGTTCCTGTTTGTCCAGCAAGCGAAAGCCCTTGAAGCCTTTGAATGTATTGAAGCCATTCAGTTTAAAGTTCATGGCTGCAGAGAAATTAGCAAGGAAGGGTGGCAGAAAGCGTCGAGGTGAGACATCAAGAGATCTGCCCGATGACCTCTCAGAACTGTACAAGACAGATCCAAAAGAGGATTACAATCAGCGCAAGACACGAATCCAATGGATTCGACGATATTGGGTAGAACAGTGGTTCAAGTACAGATTTGTGACAAAGGAATATGCTGAAAAGAATGCCATCAAGCGACCATGGGGAGACATCCTATACAAAAATCTTCAACCTAGGTCCAGAGATGAAGCCACCGAACAAGGCTTCTATCCCTGCATGGTCCGTGGACCACAGCCTGCGGATGCTGACCCATCGTCACTGCTCTGGTGTCGTGACGACAATCTGTTCAAGCGCAACTTCTAGTTTGCCCAGAAATCGGGAAGCAGAACAAGAAGTCATTGGGACTAGACTTCAACCCTGGTCCCTCTGCTCCCCGTGCAGATGGCACCTGCGATGCCGAACCCAATGTCGTCGGTCCGTTCTACAATCTGGATGGCCTCATCACTCACATCTCTGTTCAAGGTGCCAAAGTGGATCATTTTGATGATGATGCTGACACTGATGAAGCCCCAGCTCCTACTCCAAAGCCGCAGAAGCCAAAGCTACCTAAAGCTTCAAAGCCTTCCTCAGCACCAAAAATCCCACGGGTGAAGCCACTGGCTACTACACCTCCTGAAGATAGTGTGCAGTCTGAAGATCTGTCACGTATCTCCAAGCCTCCGAGAGTCAAGATGCCTCTGCCACACACCAGCCAAGAACTGACTGCTGCTGCCATTCTGCACAACGATGCCATTGATCTGTCCAGTGATGAAGATCTTGCAGATGACGCTCTTGAGCAACTGATCAAGAGCAAAGAAGAAGCAGAAATCTTCAACAATTTGCCTCTCTTTGACGTGGCAATCATCCATGACTTCATCGATGAGTGGTTTGACACGCCCAACCTCAGCTTTGAAGATCTGCAACTTCCCATTGGCCTCAGTGTCGCTTTCCATGGTGCCATTGCTTCAGAGTTAGCTATAGCCCAGCGCATCGTTGAACTGAAGCAGAAGATTGACTTTGAGAAAGCTCAGTTCAAGAAGCATATGGCCAAGCTCAGTGTGCAAGAGGTCGAGAACTTCAAGATCATGCTGCACGAGCTCAAAGAAGCCTTTCTCAAGAAGCGTGAAGAAGCTCAAGGTTCTCGTGAGCGCATGAAGAGCCTGGCTGACAAGTGTGTGCAAGCCTACAATGAGGCTGAGAAATGCAAGGCCCTTGGGCGCCCTGGCATTGACCCAGGATGGCTGCAAAGCAGCAGAAGAAGAAGCCCGCTATGGCCGAACCCAACGCACCAAGGCAGGAAACACATCCCATTGTCTTCCCAACCAGCATGACTGGCTCGAAGCCAAAAGCCAGGTCTACCGCTTCAGAACTGAAAAAGACGAGGACTGCTGAGGCTGAAGCCAGAAAGAGGAAACATCCTGAAGCCTCTGCTGCTGCTCCCTCCAAGAAGAAGCGGAAGACCAAGAAGGAACGGGCTGCTCCCACAGAGCCCTTAATTGTTGAACCTATCTCCATGGTTCGCCCTGCCGCTGAACATCAAGAGCGCCAACTGACTGTCCATGAGCCTGCTTTCACAGAGGCTCATGAAGCTGAAGACATACCAGCAGCTGATCCCACCGCTGCTGAAGACATTGGTCACCATGACCATGTTGAAGATGATGTAGTTCTTCCTCAGATCGAGCACCAACAGGTATCATAAGCACAACGAACTCATCAGCATTGGTCGTCCTCTGACGCCAATTGCTCAGGATGCAACATGGGCTGATCACCCACAACAACAACAAGTCACACCACCCCGGCAAGAAGAAGAAGATGACTTTGAGGCCCAGCCAACTCCATCTCCAAAGGCGTCGCCTGCGTTACGCAGGCTTCGCAAAGGACCAAGGTCTCAAGTCTCCAAGTCTGAAGCTAAAACTGCTGAAGACATTCCGGCTGCATCAGCCGATGACACCCAAGAAGAAGAACATGTTCCTACTCCCCCAACTACTGAAGAAGTTGTTCTCGAGGAGAACGTACTTATGCCCGACCCTCCAGCTCATCAAGTGGAGGTAGAAAATCTTGAGGCTGCCACCACCAACACCAATGAAGCCACTAACGCTGTCATGGCTGAAGCAAATGTGGAGCCTGCACCAACCCAAGAACCAGAAGTCAGCGAAGCCAATGATGCTACTGCTTCTGTTCCTGTGCCTGCTGCTGGTCCTCAGTTTGACTATCATATTGAGCATAGGCCTCAGGTACAGAAGCCAATGCCAAGGTTGCCCAGGTTTCCAGGTCTTGCAACAGCACCTGGATCCTTCAATGTCAACGGCTTCAAAGCAGACAACACCTTCTTCAATAGCTCCAAGAACCCCTACTCAAGGGAACGAATATCTTCTGATCGGTTCTGGAGCTATCCGCAGCAAAGCTATTACTCCTGCATTCTGTACAATCAAGGTCGCATCTTCCCACATATGCGTCTTGACACCGAAGCAATAGCTGGTTTGCCCTGTCTGGAAGAAGCTCTCGATTGCTTCAAAGAGGTTGGATTGTTGCCTTTCGTCACCGACCAAGAGCACTAGAACAAAGAGTTGCTCCTCCAATTTTATGCCACACTTCACATACGTGGTTACAACAGAGATCCGAAGACTTGGGTCCTGGAGTGGATGACAGGAAATGTTCATCATGAAGCCAAAGCCTTTGATATCATTGAGCTCACTGGTCTGCCCACTCCTGGAGATCTCTATGAACCTGGATGTCAACTTCACAATGAAGCTATGGAAAGCATCTTTCAGAAGCCTGAACCGAACATGAGTCAGATGCTTAGTATGATGAAGCCTTTGCCACAAGATGCTGCATATCCTAAGGAGTTCTTTGTTGAAGACCTTGAGTATCTGCCAAGGACTATCTATCACATTATAAGGCGAACTCTCTGGCCCATCAAAGGACATTCTCCACATGCAAAGCTGGAAGGTGCAATGAAGACTTTGGTCTTCTATATTCTTCATGGAAAATGCTTCAATGCACAAGACTTCTTCATTCGCCAACTTGTTGCATCAGGATCTGATCTTTTTGGCTTGAAGTTCTACGCTCCATGGATAATGCGGCTGATTAAACTCCACTCAGCTATCTCTTATCAGCCATCTGCTCGCAATCATCGGATCTTTCTGCCTGATGTGGATATGTCCGTTGAAGCCATTTATCCTGAGCCTGCCAAGGAACCTCTTAGTCTTCAGAATGCGGAGCATCAAAGTTTCACTCAGAACATTGAA
Source organism: Triticum aestivum (assembly GCF_018294505.1). Lineage (NCBI taxonomy): Eukaryota > Viridiplantae > Streptophyta > Magnoliopsida > Poales > Poaceae > Triticum > Triticum aestivum. Next base: position 595,920,650 of record NC_057809.1, read on the forward strand.
GGAGTTGAAGCAGTCACTCGTGTTTATCCTCTGGCTGGTACTACACATGCACCTCATCGTGCCCTTACTGAAGCCACTGAAAGCACTATTGCCCATCGACCCAAGAAGCGATCTCGTGTTCTCAATGACCGAGAGCTTCTGGTTGCTCTTCATCAGAAACGGGATAGGCATCATGACTGGCTGAAGCGCCAAATGCACAGCCTCTTGGTGGATGTCAACCGCATTCGCAATCTTGCCACCAAGAATGCGTTCGTTGCCCATGAAACCTGTCAGCGTACATGGAAAGGGCTGACGCTTATGTGTTCTGAGGATGATCTTCAAGAGGAAGACTTCTCTGAACGTTTAAAGTTTGACTCCACACCTCCCCGAAGGACTGTGCTGTGACGAACTCCATCTCTTGAAGACTCTGAGTTCTCTTCCTCTGCGGCAACTGTGAATTCTCGAGTGATCGAGGACGAAGATGATGCCACTTCACCGCCCCCTACTTCTGCACGCCTCGACACTGCCCCAAGTTCTTCTGCACCGCCGAACACCACCGACGACCCTGCTGCTTCACCTACTCTTCATGGGAACGAGTAGCTGCTCTATGTCTTCAAACCTTTTTGGTCCTCACTGACAAAAGGGGGAGAAGCATATGAGTTTGATAGTCTTCAAGCGGGTCCATATGGGCGGTTACTTTATGTTTTGCCTAGTGTTTACAACTCTCGTTTTGATACATTTGGTTCTTTGAGTTGTAACACTTAAACTCGATGGTCGTCTGCTACTTATTTGCTATTTTGTGATGCGATGATAAATCCCGCATGTGCGACTATAAATTCCGCACTTAGATCATTTTGCATACGTCCATTTTTCATTATGCATGTCATTATCTTCACATACCTTCATGCATAATGAATTGTCATCATAAGTTGAAGAGGATCTCCACAAGTACAACCTGCCATGTGCATTTGCATTCCAAAAGCAAATTACTTATATGCACATCTTCAGGGGGAGCCCTTGCAACTTATGAAGACAATTCCTTATCCTTTACAATTTCACATATTATATTCCCCGTTGAAAACTTCAACTAGTTTGTCATCAATCACCAAAAAGGGGGAGATTGTAAGTGCATCTAGTGCCACCCTTAGTTGGTTTTGGAGTATTGACGACAAACCTAGTTGAGGGACTAATGTGTTTGTGAGAATTGCAGGATAACACAGGTAGAAGTCCCTCATTGATTCGGTTTTCCTACCAGAGATGACCCCTAAAAATGTATGAAGACATTGAAGTCAAAGGTGGTAAGTGAAGACATTCACCTTGAAGACTATGACAAGAGAAGACATCGCATGAAGACTATGGAGCGCGAAGACTTAGATCTTTCGTAGTTCTTTTTCTTCTTTGTTGAGTCATAGGAACCACCGTACTGTTAAGTGGGGTCCAAGAAAACCAGTCAGAATGACTGAAGTGATGCTTAACCAAAATCCTATGTCTTCGAGTGAAGACTATGAGAGCGAATCTTGTTCAGAGTTGGACAAGTCAGCTTTGCTTGTAGCCCAAGTAAAGTTGCCGTGTGTGTTTGAAATCTGACCGTTGGAACACGTGTCAGTTCCTTAGTGACCCAGGGTCATTTCGGACAAATCAGGTCGGGTTGCCTAGTGGCTATAAATAGCCCACCCCCTACAACCATAAACGGTTGGCTGCTCAGAGTTAAAGTACGGCTTTTGTCGTTTGAGAGCAACCCACCTCGAAGCCTTTGAGAGAGAATTCCTTGAGAGGATAAAGCCCTAACCACCCAGAGTCAAAGAGTGTTAGGCATCACTTAAGTCTTCTTGTCTGTGTGATCTGAAGACTTATTGCACTTGAGGACTATGAATCCTCCAGCCGGTTAGGCGTCGTGTTCTGAGCATCCAAGAGTCATTGTGGATCGCCAGTGAACGAAGTCTGTGAAGGTTTGGAAGTTTACCTTGAAGACTTACCAGAGTGATTGGGCAAGGTCTGTGTGACCTTAGCTTAAGGGGAATACAGAGAGGACTAAGTGTTCTGAGCTGTGTGCTCAGGACTAAGTGTCTGGGACTGAGTGTCCTCAGGTTTAAATACCTATCCGCCCTAACCAGACTTACAACTGTCACAGTAGTTGGAACTGGTCTACCAAACCTTTGTCTTCGTCACGCAAACTGGTTCTATCCTTCTCATCTCTTTATTTACTAGTTGGTTCTTGTAAAGTCAGTGCCTATTTGCTTTATCTATTTGTCTTCACTGTGTACCTGATCCTTACTGCGTAGCTACTATTAGTCAGTGTGGTTTCACTTCATTGAATGCTTGACTATTGTCTGTCTTGTGTAGTCTATCTTCCCCTGCATGGAAATAGGTTCAATTCTATCATTTGTCTTCGAAACTTCCATGTTTTGAAGACTTTCATAAAAATCGCCTATTCACCCCCTCTAGTCGATATAACACACTTTCAAGGACCCAACGGCGTATCAGCCAGACCTTGGTCGTGTTGATCCTAAAAAAAACCGGGATCGTGTCCTTCGGTGGCGTGCGTGGTATGCACATTATGCTACCCCAACCAGTCGAGCCTCAGCGTTTCAAGTCGAAATATCTGGCGGCCAGCATTCCAGCCCTAGGAAATTCCCCTCATGTCCCCGGTCCATAATGACTACCGATGAACAACAGAGGGAAGCTTTAGTAACTAGACAACGTTACCTACCGTGCCGAGCACGGTTCAATTCCCTCGGTCGCCGCTCGTCAAGGTCACCCGTCAACTGCATTGCCTAGTACTACTACTACTACTACACCAGGATGAGCACAGAATTGAGCCCGTTTGTTCGTGCCTAGTACTTGAGTTAATATATCAGGCAATGCACTGGTACAGAGGGATTATCCTTTTACTCTGCATATATAACTTGTCTGAAGTCTAATTAAGCAAAATGTTTGACCAAATCCTTTCTTAAGAAATACAACAAGACAGATGTACCACTTGAAAATTTATTGCATGATGCAGGTTATGATATTGTTTTGAATCCTGGATCTTAAATTTAAGAAAATCCAAAAGTGAGCATAAATTCTTGAAACTAAGCATGGTCATGTGATATGACACAAATATTACTTCGTAAGTTTTTTCTTCAATTTGAGACAAGCTGCTTATGACAAGTTGCACGAATGAAGAGCCAAGGTATTTTGGAACAAAGACCTGTCATGTTAAGGCGAACGCTTTCACTATTGAAACCGCGGGCATTTACGTGCCGCCACGAGTCCTCGCTTCTCATTGGCAGGTGCCGTCCGAGCAAGCGTGTGAGTTGACGGGAGGCATGTGAGCAGACCGTTGCGCCGGCTGTCAGGGAGGCATGCGAGCAGACCGCTGTGCAGGCTCACCGGGAGGCGAGCCCTTTGACCAGGCTCCGCCTCCCACCGTCGTCCCAACTGCTCCCACTTTTAATGTCCCCGGCGCCGCAGTTTAAAATCAACCCCGGACTACACACACTACTAGGGAAAAGGCTAGCAGCAGCGCGGGTTTTAGACCTATCAGTAGCGCGGGGTGGTGCGCTACTGATAAGGCGCTACAGCTAACGAATAGCAGTAGCGTGCCTCCATCCATGCTACAGCTAAATCGACTTAGTAGCAGCGAGTTCTAGGAGGAGCGCTGCTGGTAATTAGTAGTAGCGCTTCTCTCTGCCCACGCTGCTACTATTATTTTGTATTTTATTTCTTTTTTATTTCAATTCGTACACCTTTACACAAATTTTCATACAACAGGAATTTACAAATTGTTTTTACATCATCATGAGTTATTACATCACGGGGTGAAAGAACCGTGTGGACTAGTTTCAAGTGGACGGACATCCACTTGAAACTAATCCGCGGTTCTTTCACCCAATGATATAATAAACATCATCATCATCATCATCATCATATCATTAACAACTTATCATCATCATCATATCATTGGTCACTAGTCGTAATCACAAGTACTCCTGACATCTTCAACTCCAACACATTGTATCACATAATAAACATATTATACCCCATAGGACCTACTACATTCTCTTAGGACCTACTATATTCTCTAAGGTAAAATAGCAAAAAACAAGATAGCCCCTCGCTCTCCATTATGGAGAATGCAGATTATCCTGTCTCCAATTCTTGCCTTTCGCTTAATGTTGCTTCCAAGAACCTCCTTATGAATGTCCAAACATTTTTTCCACTCTTTGATTAGCATGTGTTCACCGGTTTCAGAAATTCGATATGCACAGGTGAGATCCGTAGGATGACCTGGCTGTAGGTTCAGAACTTCAAGGCGACCATTGTAATACATCAGATGAGGCACACAATCCATCGGGATTTTCTGTTGAAAAACATAGTAATAACTTCGTAGTTAGCAATGATGTACTAGTTTTAGAAGTATACAAAAGATCCACGGATGTCGTAATAGTAAAACATCTTACTAGGGTATCTCCATAGAAGTTATCGTGGTTCAACACGTGCACTAGTGGCACGTATTCACCATAATTTGGAGGAGTTCGATAATAGGTATTGTAATTCTCAAAAAAAGTATAATAAGCAATCAGATGATTTTTCTCCTTATAAGTTAATTCGGAGCCATCAGTGTAGTGGGTTTTGTCTACCATCTTCTGCACATTCTTTGAAGATTCAAAATAAGCTGTCAATGGAAATAAGCTGTCAACTATTTTGAAATAAACAATATAAATTAGTTAATAACTATGTTTGAGAAACTCACATTGCGGTAGAATCGGAAGCGTATCAACAAGGACCCAAATGTCCATATTGTCTTGCTCGATGTCAGGATGACCAAGATCCATGGTGACAATCATACCCTCATAAAAACCATACATTTTGCAAAGTGCTTCCCAATTTTGACAACCAAAATGGGTTACGCTCTGAGAATTATACAGATTTACTTCAAAATCGATATCATGATGGGTCCTTAGGTGTATTTTCTTTGTTTGAAAATTTTCATGGTCTTCAAAACCCATCCTCTCCAAGACATAGCGTCTTGCATGGCATGGGATAAACTAGTCGAATTGTAAAAGATGAAAATTAGACATTGAAATAGTTGAAGTCATGCTTAATTACGAAAAAACACTTGTCGTTGTTGCGTACCGTTTCAACATCGAAGGTCTCCTCGAGCTTAATGCTGAAGCGCCGATCTTCGTCCAGCTCAACGAACCTGTCGCACATACCTCGATCGTCGTGGCATCAGCTGCACTCCCCCGGGAGACTGTCGTCGTCCGAGTATGACATTTCCTACGTTCATAATTTAAAGATTAAACTTGTACAATTAAATATATGTACTAGAAAACCTAAATTAGATCATTATTTTTCAAAGAAAATCCAGGCCACTCGATATTTCCCACATATTCTAGCACAAGTCATGCTAGAATTCATGGAAAAATCCGGCATGACCTTTGCTAAAAAAGGACATATCGAGCGTCTGAAATTTGCCGGAACGGAAATTAATCAACACTCCGGCAAAACATAGGCCACTCGGAGGTGTAACCAAAACATGAAATAATTGCTTAAACTAAAAAATAACACCAAATATGGCATGTTCAACTAGTTCTATTAATTCAACTAGTTCTATTAATTCAACTAGTTCTTACTAAATATAAACTTAGTATAAAAAGAAAAAACTAGTTCTTTCTAAAAATGAAGTAGTTCAACTAGTTATTAATTTACTTACTATACTAGTTCAACTAAAACTTAACTAGTTCAACTAAAACTAAACTAGTTCTATTAATTCAACTAGTTCTTACTAAATATAAACTTACTATAAATAGAAAGAAACTAGCACATCTACTACTACTAATTAACATCTAACTACTACATCTACTACTAATTAACATGTACTACTGCTAATTATACAACTACTTTACCATCACTACTAGTAATTAATATCCACTACTTCTAAAAATCATTATCTATGAACCCTAAATTAACATCTACTACTACTAAAATCATCTACTAACTAAGCAAAGAGAGAGGGGGTTGGGGAGGGGTGGGGGGCTTACAGAGGGAGAGACGGTGGCGGGGAGGTGCTCGGCGACAGAGGGGCGGCGAGGGCGGGCTCGGGATCGGGAGGGCGGCGGTCCTAGGCGGCGGGCTCGGCGGGCTCGGTCGAGGGCGGCGACAGTGTGGTCGAGAGCGGCGGCGGTGAGGTTGAGGGCGAGCGGCGGCGGCGGCGGTGAGGGCGCAGGCGCGCTCGGGCTCGGGCGGCGGCGACAGGGAGTAGGGGAACATGCTGGTGGGGGGGGGGGAAGGAGGACTTAGCGAAATTTTGATGCGGGGGGTGGTTAACTCGAACTAGCAGTAGCGCACGTACAGAAAACGCGCTATAGCTAACTTATCTACAGCGTGTTTTGGGAAAAACCGCTACTGCTAATGGAAGCAGTTATTTCTTTTGTTTAGTAAAAACATCAAAAATATACATTGGTCATCATTGATCTTTTTGTGTACAATCTAAATAGTCAACATGAATCCTCACTGTACCTGTATAGGTACAGGCGAGGATTCATATTGCAACCACAAATCATACACATATAGTTCAATGAAGACCAAGTGCTCGAGATAGGTTGAGAAGCAACATATTTAAGGTGGTAAACACCTTCTTCGTTTAGCAGTATGGGACTAAACTTAATTAGTTGCGGTCATACTTACCAGCAGCGAGTTTTGAGCAAAACCGCTGCTACTAAGTTCTTTAGCAGTAGCGCGTCCACGGGAAGGGCGCTACTACTATATCTAGCCTGGAGGCAACACCGTGGCAATTATAGTAGTAGCGCTCTTTTCACCTAGAGCGCTACTGCTACTCAGTCATTAGCAGCGCTCTTTTCTAAAGCTCGTTGCTACTAATTAGCAGTAGCATCTGTTTTTAGACCGCGCTGCTGCTAAGATTCTGTGTATAACATTTTCCCTAGTAGTGACGGTATCGCTACAATCCTCTCTCTTCCTCTCCGATTCTCCTGTCGTCTACCTCCAACTAGCCCGACCTTGACGTACGCCATCCTGCATCACGATGGTCTGCCCTTAGTGTTCCAGTTTCCTGAGGAAGACACCCAGCCGGAGTCTCAAGAACATAAGGCGCTTTGGGACGAGCTTGAACTGGCCTTCCGGGAAGACGCCGCGCCTGTCCCCGCTCCCGTTCCAGCTCCCGTCGCCCCGACTGCGCCAACGCCTATCCCCGTGGCATTGATGGGCTGGGAGCCGCACATGTTCGCCGAGCTGTATCCCACGGGGTTCCACGAGGTCCCCACCGACTTTCACGCGCCCGTGCACCTGCCAGCGCATGCGCCTGCGCGTGCACTGACGCGCACGCCCGTGCTGGTGCTCGTGCACCTGCCAGCGCATGCGCCTGCGCGTGCCCTAACGTGCGTGCCGATGCCGGTGCCCGTCCACACGAATTACTCTACCACGCCGTTGACAGCGCATGTCCCCGCGCGGGTGCCAGTGCCCCCCTCAGCGGCATGGATGGCCGCCATCGACCGCTTCCTTGCACCAACGCCAGTCGCCTCCTCCCTCCAGTTGACTCGCTCTGAAGTCCAAAACATTTTGGCCTTCCTTGAAGCTAGGCCAACGTCCAGGAGTATGCCAACAACGGCGCAAGACGCCACCGTCGCCATCGGTCAGTGGCCCGACGACACACAGAGCACGGCAGAGGAGCCGCTTCCCACCGCGAGACGCCCCCGCCGCCGCCGCGTAATCTAAATTTGCCATGAAAAACATTCATATTGCCATGCTTAAAATCCGAATGTTTATCATTTCCATTTATTTTATATCGATCGTCGTATAATTTAAAGTCAGAGTCAGACTGAACGAAATGTATGGTTTGATCGATTGAATCTTCTGCTAGAGCTGTATCAAATTAAATATAAAACGTCATCAAGCCACATGTATTCCTTGTCATCCAACGACCTAGACTGCTTCAATGTCGAGCGCTCAACACGTTTAGCATGCAGTTAATTTCATGCCAAAAATAGTGCTAATCACATGACAACACGCAAATAATATCCTAGTAGTTAATATCTGCATGCACTTAATATACTTCCAAATTAACGTGCATTGCACGTACACACTGACTAGTGCTGCTAGTACGTGAAACTGGTGCCGTGACTTGTGAACGCGTCCAGATATGGTCAACGGCAACATCGCTCGCGAGTTCTTCCTATTTGCCCATGCGTCTAAACGCAGAAGGGGAGGAGAGAAAGAGAGCACACATGGAACCCACCAGTAAGTGAAGGCGAATAGTACTAAAAATAATATTACATGTTATCCATTAATTGGGCTGTGGTAATATAAAAACACTATGTGAACAAAGGGGGTACAGCAAACATTGCTATTCTACGTATGTTGCCTATTGACGTGCGGCTTGAAGGCCTGGTCGCATGTTCGATCCTCGTCCTTTATTTTTTAATTTGTATATGGGTCCAAATTTGTTTCATGACATGTGGGTCCCTCGGTGTGTAGTTTGTAGCACTTTAATTTGCGGGTCGAAATTTGTTCCATTCCAAGTGGACTATCGGTGTGTAGTTTTGTAGCTTATTTATAATAATTAAAGAGAACAACATAGTTTTTTCAATAATACCATGGTGCGATGTTGAAGGCGAGAAATGACGTGCGAGAGAGCGATGACCGAGCCAGAGGGAAATCAACTAGGGGAGTTGCGTGGGTTGCAACGGTGTTTGGAGTAGTTGTGGGCCGAATGCTATGAAAATATAATCAAAACCGACCGGAATAAATGCCTACAAAAATTTAATCCAAGGTTGGAGTGCCCCTCGCAATGTAAATAGCTCCGGCTTTGCGAGGGATGGAGAGGTAGTAGCTTCAACACATGGAAGATACAGTGTTAGAAAACAAGGTCAATCGAGAGACATATAGATAGAGAGACAAAGTGTGGTTCGGCATTCTTTGAACAAATATATATGCTCTAGAGAGATATTATCTGATTGAGCTTTTTGGCAAGGGTGAGGGCTGTAAGATAGAGCTTGAGAGATGATCCAGTCACAGACGTGTAGATATATTTTGTGCGTGGGAGGAAGCAAGGTCAACCGATCACATAGGCTCGTCGTGCGATCGAAAGAGTGAGACGGGTTGGAGAGAGTGACCTAGATAGACGATGTGCGTGAGAGAGTATACAATGTGAATAGGTCGAATTGGGCTCAAACATGGTGATATATCGTTTTTGGCCGAGAAAGAGCGAGGTCAATCAAGACATACAGAGAGAGAGAGAGAGAGAGATTGAGTGAGCGTGGCCCACCATGAGGTCGAAAGAGTGGCGGCGACTTGGATGGACTGACCTAGATAGACAATCTGCGTGAGAGAGTATAGCATGTGTCGATCGAGGCCCGAACAGGGAGATATATCATTTGTGTGTGAAAGAAAACGGGGTTAAACGAGACTCAGATAAAGAGAGCGAGATTGATCGAGTGTGGCCCGCCGTGCGGAAGAAAGAGTGAGACAGTCTCGAGGGAGTGACCTAGATATACAACGTGCGTGCGTGCGCACGAGAGGTTGGGGGGCTAGATAGGCAATGCATGTATTTAGCGCGAGAGGGTGAGAGGGAGAGGGGAGAGAGAGAGAGCTCGGCATGGGGTGCAATGGCGAGTGTGTGAGGTAAATACATTTGGTAACAGAGTGGAAAAAGGGGTTGTGTAGTTGAGAGACTTAGAGATCGAAACATGGAGAGAAAGAATGAACGTGTGTTGGAAACCGATAGCTTCCTAAGGTTGTTACGAGAGGAAGATTGACCGATACAAGAACTATGTAGCGTTTGTGCGGGGGGGGGGGGGGCTAAAAACAACATTTGAATGTACATAGTACGAGACTTAATATCGATGTTTCAATTCGGTGTACATTGTAAGATTTGAACCGAGGACCAGGCATACGGGTAATTATTTCAAATTCGTGCCATACTAAGTTTCAAAAAGTTGACATTGACTCAGTTTGTTGTGCTATTTTGTAGGTCATATGTTTGAATCCATCCAAAAGTTTTCTCACTACCATGGTGTTCATCATATACATATGAATTTGTATTAAAACAAAGTAGCGTGGATACAGTGAAATGCGAAATCCACGTTAGAATTGGAGATTGCTACGTGACACACACTCTAATTCAAATAACTAACTACGTGACACACACTCTAATTCAAATAACTAATTATGTGACACACACTCTCATCCACGTTAGCGTGGGTACCGTTTTGATTTTTTTTTTCAAATAACTCCTCATTAATTAATTTATAGTACCCCCTCTCTTTACTTTTATAAGACCTTGAAGACATTTTAGACAATGTGCAAAACAATTCATTTTAAGTTGTCTGAAACGACTTACAAAAGTGAACGGATGGAGTATCTCGTTTCGAATGACTACTTATTGCAAGGAAAACACGGGCATGGTAATACATACAGATTCATTTGCAAATGAAAGAAGATTCATTTGCATTCTCAAATGTAGGCGCACCAGGCAGACCAGGGTCGTGTCGGGGTGGACGCTGCTTCGGTGCCTTAAAGGCAACTTCCTTTGGGTCACTGACATGTGGGCCAGCCACCTGTTGGGCCCACATGTCATGGACACAAAGGCAGGTGCCTTAAGGCACCGAAGCATAGTCCTGTCGGGGTGGTCGCGTGTGTCGGACGGACGCGTAGCACCCAGCCACCCTCCCCCCCAAAAAGGATGACGACAATATAAGTTCGCGCTTCCACGTTTCGAATTGAAATATCTGGCGGCCCCAATTCCAGCCCTACAAAATCTCTCTTCTCCACCGCCCCTTCCGCGCCCAGATTTTGCTCAAATCCCTAATTCGCCGCCGACCCTCGAATCGCCCCTCGTCTAGTCTCTTTCCCCACCGTTCCCCACCTCTCTGCCGGATGACGACGACGAAGACGAAGGTCACGCTTCACTACCGCACCGGAGCTACCTCATCTACGCCCTCGTCCACCGCACTGGGTGGTCCACTGACAACGTCGGCCGCCGCAACCGACGTGTCTCACAGACACCGAGTTCCACCGCATCAGGTGCGCTTCACCGAAGCCGTCTCCCAGCTCACCGGGGATACTTCACCAAGCACATCATCGCACCTCCGCCCCCATAGGCCGTTGGGGCTTCACCAACGGTCTCGTCCACCGCATCGTAGCGCTCCACTGCCACTCAAGATCTGCATCCGTGCGTGGCCAGCCAACGCCAGCACATCACCCTCAACGGCTCTGAAGTGACCCGCACTCTAGCTAGGTGAGCATGCCCAAATGCCGGCCCGAACTAGGTATCCACACATCACTCCCTTGTGCATTGTTCCGACGATGTTTGGATATCCTTTCACTGCTCTCTTAGCTTACACGCCTATGCAACTCTGGCTTTAACTCTTATTTCTTCTGGAGATATCATCTGAAACAAGCAAATCCATTTTTTAGCGAAGCATGACGGCGCTATGGGATCTGGTACACATCTTGCGCACCCGTATAACCCTGTAAGTATCTGTCCTCTGGTACAACATCAAGGTCAATTCCTCTTATTTGATCAACCATTCACCGTGTAAAAAATGCAGAGGGGAATGCAAGGAGCACAAGGCCTGCACATCCAGGCAAGTGGTAACATGGACTTGTACATGGAACATCCCAAGCGCAAGCAGAGCAGCAGTGAGCCTGTATAACGAGCTAGTGTAAGTCTCTGCATTTCATTTAATTCGTACTGGCATTCGTGTATGATTTGTGTGCAGTGGCTGATCCACGAATTCAAGTTACCAGGGGCGAACATTTAACTTAAAAAATACGAAGGCACTTGCACTCCGGAAATCAACATAACTTGAAAATTGTGAAGCTACATGCATTTTGAAAACTAGCTAATGATCCAAAGTAGTTCAGATTATAAACACTAAATGATGCAAGCACCAAAAAACACAAAATGCAACATGGTGTACAAGGACTACAAACATGGTCTGTACCTGCTTGAATTATTCGTTCTCTGGCTGAAAATATCGAAGTGTAATTGCACGTATAACCAGTGCGCAAACTGCATATCAATATATCTATCTTGCACAAGTATGCCAATAGTTTCAAACAACAGAGTAGAAAAGTATTTATGCTATGCTGTCATGATACAGGGACTTTCTGGTAGATGGCCTCGACGTTTCCTCAAGCTATGAAAATGCACTATAATTTGCTTGTCATCAATGCCTGCAAATCTTTGTCTCTCTCAACATAGTAGATCATCATTAGACACTAAATCCTTCAATGATCTTGCAAAATGCTTGCATTAGATTCCTCATTAGACACTATATGTTCATCACCAGGAGCATGTAAAATGTTTGCATCAAATCCTTCATTAGCAGTCTATTCATTAGACACTTCAGGCTCAAGAACAACATGAGCTTGTATGTTTGCACCGGAAACTTGATTAGATACATCAGATTCAGTCAGTTCAGTATTGATTGGGGGAGTTATAAAATAAGTAGAAATTGGTTTCATTTTCTCATAGATTCCCTACATACAAGCAGTTTTACAACACCGTCAGGTTTAGCTATTGGCCAGAAATTGAAGAGTTGAATTAGATATAATCAGGGATGTGATGTACCTGCTCGTTGCGCATGCTACTCTTGCAAGCTGCGACTGTTCGTTTGCGCAAGGTCGATGCCATGCCTGTTGTCGGTGTCAAAACCGGCAGATCTCGGGTAGGGGGTCCCGAACTGTGCGTCTAGGCCGGATGGTAACAGGAGACAAGGGACACGAAGTTTTACCCAGGTTCGGGCCCTCTCGATGGAGGTAAAACCCTACGTCCTATTTGATTAATATTGATGATATGGGTAGTACAAGAGTAGATCTACCACGAGATCGAGGAGGCTAAACCCTAGAAGCTAGCCTATGGTATGATTGTTGATGTGTATGTTGTCCTATGGACTAAAACCCTCCGGATTATATAGACACCGGATAGGGTTAGGGTTACATAGAGTCGGTTACAATGGTAGGAGATCTTCATATCCGTATCGCCAAGCTTGCCTTCCACGCCAAGGAAAGTCCCTTCCGGACGCGGGACGGAGTCTTCAATCTTGTATCTTCATAGTCCAGGAGTCCGGCTGAAGGTATAGTCCGGCTATCCGAACACCCCCTAATCCAGGACTCCCTCAGTAGCCCCCAAACCAGGCTTCAATGACGATGAGTCCGGCGCACAGATTGTCTTCAGCATTGCAAGGCGGGTTCTCCTCCAAATTCCGTGTACCTATTTGAATAAAGTCCGGTTTCTTGTAGATGTTGCGCTCCTTGGCTTCTACGTCCAATAATGGCCGCTTCCCACGTGTCAAACGAATATGAAAAGTCTGAGTGTTTTTACATTCACACCCCTAGCCGCGTAAATGAGCTGCCCTATTTAAGGGGACGAGGATTTAGATCCAATCCACACCTTCTCCCCTCCGCGAGTGTTTATCAGAGCGCATCCGACAAAGGTCCATTCCAGCATGGCCAGCCGTCGCAACTCCTCCCCTCGCCCTTCCAGCCCTAAGCATGGATATTGGGAGAGATGTTCCACCCCGCATAGCGAGCTAGTGACGCTCCAGACCAAGGGATTTCTCCCCCCGACCCATATGGTCCCGGTTCGAGCCGGTCTTGCCGTCTACAACGGCGGAGAGCAAGCAGAGAATGCCCCTAATCCCTCCAAAGGAGAGAGGGTGTGCCTTGTCCCTTACTTAATAAGGGGCTCGGATTTCCAATCCACCCATTTCTCCGGGGGCTGCTGGAGTTCTACGGCCTCCAGCTACATCATCTCACGCCTGCCTCAATATTGCATATTGCGGGCTTTGTAGCCCTCTGCGAGCTGTTCTTGGGTCTTGAAGCTCATTTCGGACTGTGGAAGGAGCTATTTTTCCTCGTGCCCCGTTCCAAGAAGGGGTCAATGTATCAAGTGGGCGGAGCTGAAGTGTGGCGCATCGCCGGGACCAGATATCTGTCCGGAACCCCAAAGAAGGCGTCCGAAGACTGGCCCTCGGAATGGTTCTATATAGAAGACATCCCGCTGCCGGATCCTGCCCGGATCGGCCTCCCTGAATTCAACAGTGCTCCCTTAAAGAAGCGCCTAAGCTGGCACCCACGGAGCCCTCAGAGGGAAAGTGACAGGGACATCATTTACCTGATGGGCCGAATAAGATTGTTAGCCCATTCCGGACTAACCATGATCGGGGTTATGGCCGAATGCATTATGCGGGGGGTGCAGCCGCTTCAGTATAGAAGCCACCCCATGTGGGACTTCAACGGGGAGGACAACGCCACCCGCTATGGTCGTAAGGGGCCGGACTCAGCTGCCGCTCTACTAAAGATCTTGTCCACTTTGTATTAGGGAGAAGAGGAGGAATTTCTCCGCGTCAACCCTTAGGGTGGATTCTCCATGCAAAATCCCCCGAGCTGGGTAAGCGGCCGTATTTACTTGTCCATGTTTAGTATTCCCATTGTTAAATATTCAGTCTGACGACTTTAACGCAGGAACTGCGCCGGACTGTTAAGGAAATAAGCAGCCCTCCTCCACAACCCGAGGACCCAGGACGGTCCCTCGACCCGGCCTCTCAAGAGGATCCGGACATATCTGTGGAGCTGATTGATGGAGTGTTCCATCAATTGAGCGAGGACAATGCCTTGGTGGCCATTACGGCCGATTACCCAGGGCTAATCCTGACGCCCCAGGTACCTGAGATCGAAGTCCCAGTACCCCGAATAGGTGTCCGCCCACTCGTGTTCAGTTTCCTGATTGCAACCGAACTTTGCAAGGGAGGTTTTTAAGGTGGAAGGCCGAACCTGCGGCGACAAGCCAACGAGGGGCCGTAGGGCCCCGTGGGCCGAAAAGAAGTGCAGTCTGGACTGAGGCGTCGGTGCAAAGGTATGGCGCGCCCCCTTATCCCAGGTGTTATACCTTCAAGGCACATTGACACTCGTGCTCTCTTCAGGACTAAGAGACCTCGCCGGACTATACCCGGAGAGGCTGCCAATCGCGCCTCCACCAGCCAGGCTCCAAAGCCTGGTCCGGAGGCGGAGGCGAACGCAAGGCGCCCGCCAGACGCTCCTCCGACGGAGGATGTGGACGGGTTGTCTGCCACCAACTCTGAGGTGGAGAGTGCCATGAACCACAGGCGTCGCCGGGCAATTCTTCACGACGCTTGTTTCTTCCAAGGGGCGTTAGATGCCTTCAACTTGGGAGATGCGCACCTCCGTGCCGCTCAAAATGGTCTAGCCAGAGCCACGGAGCAATATGTAAAAGACATACGGGTAAGAAAATTTTGGTAATTATATATATAGCAGTAGCCCCCGAGACTTGAAACAGTTAGAATAACTGATTTAAGGATCATTTGAAATGCAGGTTCTTACAGAAAAGAATTCCCTACTGTCCAAGGAGCTAGAAGAGTGCAAAGCCCAACTGGAGGCTGCACTAGCCGCGGCAGGGGAGCCTAAGGAGACCCCCTCTGGTAATATACACTTCGAAAGATAAGTACTTTGCGAAGCACGGCTTTGGTGCGAATCTGACAAATGAAATTGCAGATGGCGCCGGATTGAATCCGGAAAGGCAACACCTCCTATGCCAGCTAAAGGCTGGTGAGAGGGTGCTATTAAAGGTGATGGGGGAGAAGAACGATCTCCAAGATGCCAACACCAGGCTGGGCGTCGAGCTGAAAGATGTTCGTGCCCAGCTATCAGACTCCGTGAAGGAGAATCAGCGGCTTCGGCGTGGCATATTTAGTAAGTGCTTGAACGAACCTTTTAAAAGAAAGTTCGGCGGGGAAGTCGACTAACAGAGCAATGTCTGTAGGTGTGCTAACAGGTCGTCCTGCAGAGGAGATGCCCGGTTCTACGGGTGACCTTCTTCCCGAGCTCTCGCAACTGCTCGATCTAGTTCGGCAGGCGATCCGAGGCATTACCCAGGCCCTGTGACCATCCATCTCCATGCCCGAAGGTCTTGGAGAGCTTGCGGAGAAGCTAAAGGGAGCACGGCGACGCTTCCGATTGTGGAAGATATCAGCCTGCCGTCAAGGCGCTAGGGAGGCCTGGGCCATGGTGAAGACGCGGTACGCAAAGGCTGACACCAACCACATGGCCGAGGTCGGTCCTGTAGGGCCCGATGGGAAAGAGATCCCTGTAAGCTTAGTATACGGCCAAGTAGAGTTGGCCGCAAAGTATTCCCAGCAGGACTGTAAATTAGACAGCCTGTTAGATGGTATTGAAGAGGAATACAACCAGTCAAAATGACTATGTAATTTAATTGACATTTATAATGCCTTCTAGCCGGATTGTAGATGATTTGTCATGGTCGACCTTTTCGCTTCAGCCTCGGGACCTGACGGTCTGGAGTGTGTCCGAATTCCCATGCGGTTATATAGGAACCATGGAGACCAGGCATAGGGGTCATTAGGGTGTGAACAGACAAGTGCCCGAGTAGGTATGTTATATTACATGGTTAGTAAGAAACATCTTCCAGGGAGAATAGTTCCGTTAGGGGTTCCTTTCCCTGGGAGGCATGCCCTAAGGTGCATGTCCATGCTGCGAAAAGAAACGCAAGAAAAACATCTGGGGGCGTATAGATAAAAATAAAAAAAGATCATCTTTAGTTCACCGACCGAATATTCCCTTAAGAACGCTAGCTTTCGGCTTCACCCAGTCTGAGGTACACGTCCGGCTGACCTGGCAGTAACAATCGCAGAGGTGCTCCCTTTACCACCTAGCCGAACAATCGGGAACGTAGGGGTAAGCACAGGAGCCAGGCAACCCATCTTGGCCAAAACTTTAAGTCATATCGATGCATATAATGGTGAATAAAAGGTACATGCGGAAGTGTGACACATGTGTTGGGCATGAAGCCCGTATGAATAAGCTTCTGTAAGAGAGAGAGAGAGAGAGAGAGAGAGAGAGAGAGAGAAGAGAAATGTAAGATAGAAAATATAAAAAATGGACAGAGGAAGGAGATGAACCCAGAGTCCGGCGCTAGGCATAGAATCTTCGGAGACGGGCTGCGTTCCATGGGTTTGGCTCGAGTCGGTTATCCGATGCATCCCGCAGACGGTACGCTCCACCAGTCAGGACTTGGTCAATTATGAAGGGACCTTCCCACTTGGGCTTGAGTTTGTCCTTTTTCTTGTCCGGTAGTCGTTGAACTAATTCACCAACGTTATAATTTTTGGCCCGTACTTCTCTGCTTTGGTATCTTGGAGCCTGCTGTTGATAAAATGCGGAACGGGCTTTTGCCACATCACGCTCCTCCTCCAATGCATCCAAGTTGTCCTACCGATCGAGCTTGGCTTCTCTTTCTTCGTACATGCGCACTCGAGGTGAGTCATGAATTATGTCGCAAGGCAAAACTGCCTCTGCGCCGTACACCATAAAGAATGGTGTGTATCCGATGGTGCGGTTCGGCGTGGTCCGCAGCCCCCAGAGTACGGAGTCGATCTCCTCTACCCAGTGCGTGTTAGATTCCTTGAGGGACCACACTAATCTGGGTTTGATGCCGCTCATGATAAGACCATTTGCACGTTCGACCTGGCCGTTAGTTTGTGGGTGATAGACGGAAGCATAATCGAGCTTGATGCCCATGTTTTTGCACCATAGTTTTACCTCGTCGACCGTGAAGTTCGTGCCATTATCAATGATGATGCTATGGGGGACGCCGTAACGGTGTACAACCCCAGATATAAA
The DNA here is from genome assembly GCF_018294505.1 of Triticum aestivum. Lineage (NCBI taxonomy): Eukaryota > Viridiplantae > Streptophyta > Magnoliopsida > Poales > Poaceae > Triticum > Triticum aestivum. The sequence goes on from NC_057809.1 coordinate 595,938,293, forward strand.
GTCTATTACCAGTCCGGATTCGGCCGTCTTAACAGGCTTGGCTTCTATCCATTTGGTGAACTTATCCACCATGACCAGTAAGTATTTTTGCTTGTGGGTTCCGCCTTTAAGGGGTCCAACCATGTCAAGCCCCCAGACCGCGAAGGGCCAAGTAACGGGTATGGTTTGGAGGGCGGTGGGTGGCATATGGCTTTGGTTTGCAAAGAGCTGGCAACCGGTGCATCGTTGGACTAAGTCCTGAGCGTCTGCCCGGGCCGTCGGCCAATAAAAGCCTGTACGGAAGGCCTTGCTTACAAGGGACTGGGCTGCAGCATGATGACCGCTGAGTCCGGCATGAATTTCAGCCAGGAGATTCCGCCCCTCCTCTCCGGAGATGCACCTTTGAAGGACTCTGGTAGTGCTTTCCTTATAAAGCTCTCCCTCGCGGACTCTGTAGGCTTTGGATCGCCGCACTATGCAGCATGCCTCATTTTGGTCCTCGGGGAGTTCCTGCCTAGTAAGTTAGGCGAGGAATGGTTCTGTCCACGGGGCTATGACGGCCATTATTACATGGTCTGGAGGTGTTATTTCATTGGCAGAGCCTCCGATTGTGTCAGAATGGTCGACGTTGGGCAGTGCGGTTGGGTCCGGGCTGTTATTGTTCGGCTCCCCTTCCCATGCTACAGATGGCTTGAACAGCCTTTCCAAGAAGTTGTTGGGGGGGGGGACTACATCGCGTTTTGCGCCGATGCGTGCCAGGACATCTACCGCCTGATTATTTTCCCGGGCTATACGGTGAAATTCAAGCCCCTCGAACCGAGCTGACATTTTTAGGACGGCGTTGCAGTAAGCTGCCATTTTTGGATCATTGGCATCGGAGTCTCCATTTATTTGGGATATTGCGAGGTTCGAGTCCCCGCGCACCTCTAGGCGTTGGATGCCCATGGATACTGCCATCCGGAGACCATGTAAAAGGGCCTCATATTCGGCTGCATTGTTGGAGTCCGTGTACATAATCTGTAGTACGTATTGAACTGTGTCTCCTGTGGGGGACGTTAAAACGACGCCAGCCCCTAGTCCGGCCAACATCTTGGAGCCGTCAAAATGCATGATCCAATTTGAATATGTGCCATACTCTTTAGGGAGTTCGGCCTCCGTCCATTCTGCGACGAAGTCGGCCAAGACTTGTGACTTGATGGCTCGTCGTGGCTTATAAGTTATGTCGAACGGGAGGAGCTCGATGGCCCATTTCGCAATCCGGCCCATTGCGTCACGGTTGTTTATAATATCGTTAAGTGGTACTTCCGAGGCTACTGTTATTGAACACTCTTGAAAGTAGTGTCGTAGCTTCCGGGATGCCATGAATACCGCGTACGCAATCTTTTGATAATGCGGGTACCGTGATTTGCAGGGAGTGAGGACAGTGGACACATAATAGACCGGCTTTTGAAGGGGGATTTTGTGTCCGTCCACTTCTCGTTCGACGACGAGCACTGCGCTTACAACCTGATGTGTTGCTGCAATGTATAATAGCATTGGTTCGTCAATGCTTGGCGTGGCCAGGACTGGGTTTGTTGCCAATATGGCTTTTATTTCGTCGAGTCCGGCCGTGGCTGCGTCCGTCCATTTGAAGTGTTCGGTGCGCCGAAGGAGGCGGTAAAGGGGTAGGGCCTTCTCTCCCAAGCGGGAGATAAAGCGGCTTAGAGCCGCCACACATCCGGTTAACTTTTGTATTTGTTTGAGGTCCTTTGGGATATCCAGTTGCAACAGAGCTCGGATCTTGGCTGGATTTGCTTCAATTCCTCTACCGGATACAATGAAGCCCAAGAGCTTTCCAGCTGGAACGCCGAAAACGCATTTTTCTGGGTTGAGCTTGATGTCGTATGTTCGGAGGTTATCAAATGTGAGCCTCAAGTCGTCTACTAGAGATTCAACATGTCTTGTTTTGACGACCACATCATCTACATATGCCTCCACTGTTTTGCCGATCTGGCTTGCCAGACATGTCTGAATCATGCGCTGATATGTTGCGCCGGTGTTTTTGAGCCCAAAGGGCATCATGTTGAAGCAGAATGGCCCGTACGGTGTGATAAATGTCGTTGCGGCTTGGTCTGGTTCTGCCATCTTGATTTGATGGTAGCCAGAATATGCGTCGAGGAAACACAACGAATCGTGTCCTACGGTAGCGTCGATAATTTGGTCGATGCAGGGGAGGGGGAAGGGATCCTTTGGGCAAGCCTTGTTAATGTCTTTGAAATCAACACACAGGCGCCAGGATTTGTCCTTCTTTGGTACCATCACCAGGTTTGCTAGCCAGTCCGGATGTTTTATATCTCTGATGAATCCGGCCTCCAATAGCTTTGCTAGCTCCTCTCCCATGGCCTGTCTCTTAGGTTCGGAAAAACGCCGACGAGCCTGTTTGACAGGTTTGAATCCTGTTTGGATATTTAAGCTGTGCTCGGCCAGCCTGCGTGGGATTCCTGGCATGTCTGAAGGGTGCCAGCCAAAAATGTCCCAGTTCTCTCGTAGGAACTCTCACAATGCGGCGTCGAAGTCAGGGTTTAACTCTGCCCCGATGGAAGCTGTTTTATTGGGGTCCGTTGGATGGACTTGGAATTTGACTATTTCGTCCGCCGGTTTAAAGGAGGTGGACTTGGATCTTTTGTCGAGTACCACATCGTCCCTATTCACCATAGAGCACAGCGCAGTCAGCTCCTCAGCCGCTAGGGCTTCGGATAGTGCCTCGAGGGCCAGTGCGGCTGTCTTGTTTTCGGCGCGGAGTGCTATGTACGGATCACTAGCGAGAGTGATGATCCCGTTAGGCCCGGGCATCTTGAGCTTCATGTACCCATAATGGGGTATTGCTTGGAAGATTGTAAACGCTTCCCGCCCTAGCAGAGCGTGATAACCGCTACTGAACGGAGCCACCTAGAATGTGACCTCTTCGGACCTATAATTATCCGGCGTGCCGAACTCCACATCTAGTGTGATTTTTCCTGTACAGCCCGCTTCCCGACTGGGGATTATTCCTCTAAAGGTTGTGCTGCTTCGCTCAATGCGGTTCCAGTCTATTTCCATTTTTGAAGAGTCTCCTCGTAAATGAGGTTCAATCCGCTGCCGCCGTCCATGAGTACCTTGGTAAGACGAAAGCCGTCCACTATTGGACTGAGGACCAATGCGGCTGGTGCTCGGGCTGTTCGGAATTTAGGTTCATCACTGGCGTTAAAGGTAATAGCCGTGTCACTCCATGGGTTTATTGTTGCTACTTGGTAGACTTCGGCAAGGCTGCGGAGTGTCCTTTTTCGCATATTATTTGATGCGAAAGTCTCGAAGACTGTTAATACCGTATTGGTGTCTCTGGGGTGGCTTTCTGTGGCCTCCGGAATTAGGAGATTTTCGCCAATTTTGGCCACCTGCCGGAGTATCCAACATGCTCTGAGGCTGTGAGTTGGTGTGGCGTCCTCTGTACTGTGAATTTTACAGGGTCCATTAAGCCACCCTTCCAGTATGGTTCCATGCCCTGTAGAGGGTTTTTGCTTTTTAGTGCTTGACCCGGGTGACTGGTGATGATGCACCCTTTTATTTCGGACTGGGTTTGTATTCAGGGCCGGATTGTCCCAAAATTTTATTTCGGTTTTCCAGGCGCTTTCCATCGCACAGTACTTTCGTACAATGGACGCCAAGTCAGCGAAGCGTGTAATATCACGGCGACTTATGGCGTTGAGTATTCCCTTTTCCATGCAATTATTGCAGAAGATTGAGATTGCGTCTTCCTCGCGGCAGTCCCTTAGCCTGTTCTTAACCAGGAGGAATCTGGCCCAGTAATGATGTACTGTTTCATCGGGTTCTTGCCTGATTTTGGATAGATCGCTTATGTTGGGGTGGGTGGGTGGAATTAAATCCAAAGCCTCACCCCATCTAAGGCTCAGAGGCCGAGGAATTTCTGAACTCGACAATTTGGATTCCTGGATGTTGTCTAATGAATCCAGCCCGTCGCCTGACTCTAAGTTCAGGTCTTGAGTGATATCCTCCCCTCCGTGTGTATCTGGCTTGGAGGGATCGGGGATCCAGATGTAGCGAGTCCTTAAGATAGATGAAGCGTCGCCGCACTATCCCTCTACCAAAGCAACGTGATGGGTGACTTGGGGAGAGTTAATCTCTCTCAGATCGGTTTTAGGCCCAATCTGGTCGTAATCCATAGCGATTCCCAGGGCGGCGAAGCGATCCAAGAGCTCGTTTATGGAGGAAAGCTCTATTGGATCTAACTGCTCGGCGAGTTCCGAGTTGACATGAAGATTGTTTTCGATGGCTCGAGAGGTCATCGTCAGCGCAGAAGCCAAACAGGCGGTCATAAGAAAGCCACCTAACCGGAGGGTTTGGCCGACAGCCAAAGCTCCCTTAGCAACGGTGCCGTCTTTAAAGACGGGGCGAGGCATCCTTCCTGATGGCGATGACACAGGGGAACTCTTAATGAAAGCACCAATGTCGGTGTCAAAACCGGCAGATCTTGGGTAGGAGGTCCCGAACTGTGCGTCTAGGCCGGATGGTAACAGGAGACAAGGGACACGAAGTTTTACCCAGGTTCGGGCCCTCTCGATGGAGGTAAAACCCTACGTCCTGCTTGATTAATATTGATGATATGGGTAGTACAAGAGTAGATCTACCACGAGATCGAGGAGGCTAAACCCTAGAAGCTAGCCTATGGTATGATTGTTGATGTGTATGTTGTCCTACGGACTAAAACCCTCTGGTTTATATAGACACCGGATAGGGTTAGGGTTACATAGAGTCGGTTACAATGGTAGGAGATCTTCATATCCGTATCGCCAAGCTTGCCTACCACGCCAAGGAAAGTCCCTTCCGGACGCGGGACGGAGTCTTCAATCTTGTATCTTCATAGTCCAGGAGTCCGGCTGAAGGTATAGTCCGGCTATCCAAACACCCCCTAATCCAGGACTCCCTCACCCGTGCTGCCGCCGCTGCCTCCCATGCAGGCTACACCCAGGGTTGGATCTTCATCTTCTTGTCCTTCCGTTCGCTTGAAGCCCGGCGACCGCCCTCCAACGAGGGCGCGAGGAAGTGTTGTGTCGGTCTGTCCAGTGGCGGCTCGGTTACGAGCGAACCAGACTGGAGGCTGGAGCAAATGAATTGAGATTTTTCCTGCTGTCGATCGATATGGGAGGTGCTCGTTTGGGTCGCGAGCCTGCTATAGGGCCTGCCTTGCACTTATGTTATTGGCCCATCCAAATTGAAAGATTTTTCTTCATTTTTTATATTGCCTGCTCATGTGTTGGGACGAACAAAACTAGCATGGGCCAACCTGGATGACTCAAACTAGGTGCACACTTTCCAGCCACCTGAGGCGGCCGCCCATACCAGCCCCTATGGTGGCGTCGCCCCTTTTTGCTTGTATGATTGGATAGTGAAAAATATTCTAGTGGCACTTTTGATTTACCCATAGAATGGTTGAATTGCTTGTTTCTATGAACTGAGTTGGCCAATAATGTGAAGGATGCCAATCTTTTCATCCTATTATAGATTGCTTAGATCTCGATATGCCAAAAGTAATCACATGAAATATACAGTAAAAGCCAGTGTGATGTGTTTGGCTACAACTATTCTAACTACACGTCCTCATATAACATATCAAGGACGCACCATCTTACCAGATTAACCATTCGACTTACCCATGCAGTGTGGGAAGAAAGAAGTATTGGGACTGCGTATCCAAGCAATTGGTGCCATGGACTCCTTCGTACAACCTTGTAAGCAAGAAAGAAGTTGCAGTGTGCCTGTACAAAGAACTAGCGTAAGTTCAGTTACCTGCTTCTCGAAATTTTAGTTAGCCACTTATTGCAAAATTGTTCAATTACGTTGCTTGGCTTAATTTAGTTTTCTACTGATTACATAATGGCACAGCCTGTTAATCAGTTTGTAGACTGCGCTTATCTATGTGTTTGATACTTACTATTAAGAATTACCTATTTGCCTTAACTTAAATATCTACTTGTTTGTTTAACTGCTTTGCTGCTGCAACAGCTGGTTACAATGATGTTAGTAACTACTTTTCAGCATCCAATTGAAACTCTTTAATTCCTTGTTTGTTTAACTGGTTTGCTGTTATAACTCCCAGTTGAGATGTTTCGCTAACTTCAACTTTTCTGAATCCAATCGGAACTTTAATGGCAAAACAGGTTAGCCCAAGATCAAAGAGCGATGTTCCCATGGACGTTGCATCATCCCACAGCAGTGGCACCGGCCCAATCGTGCATTATGAATTGCCAACTGCCGATGCTCTAGAGGCTAAACTAGTGGTAGAAAGAGATTCTGCTTCTGCACTTAGAGATGAAGTTGACATGTTGAGGAAGCAAACAGCACAATCACAAGCAGTACTCAAGACAACCATTAAATATTTGGTGGATTTCAAAACGAAGCAAGCTGAGACTGACCAGATTGTTAAGGTCCTGAAGGAAAAAAGGAAATTAAATTCCTACTTGGTAAATCATAGGTGAAATGTTCTTTCCATAGTTGAATAACCTTTGTGTTGTATGTTCATGTAATCAATCAAACCATTTGTTTTAGAGATCATGTAATAATTGTTTTTTTTGTTTTTAGGTTTGTAATTTTATTTGAGCACAAGTCTGTATTAATTGATAAGACTCGGAGACATTTCATTTGGATTGCTGTGCCAGACCTACAAATATGCCAATCAGGCTGAATGTGCATTCAACAATAGTAGTAGTATAGATGGACCATAAGTGGCACACATCGGAAAGGGCCAAGATGCTGGCTAAAAAAAGGATGCTGTTGTAGCCAAAAAAGGTACAGCGGCCTGGCTTATGTATGTTAGTTGATATTATTGATCCGTATACTCTATAAGTGTTTATATGTCTGTTAGTTCTGTACATTCTTGGTTGATTGACTCGGTATTTGAATCTTGATACTTTGCTTATGTACATATCTAAATGGGAGTACACATTATGCTGCATGTGACATTTGAGTTGGACATGAAGTGTTCCAAATATTCAAATTCACCTTAAACTGGATTCTAGTTTCTGAATTTGAGTATCGGCATTTGTAAACCATATTCATATATGACAGTGGAATACATCTTTGTCGTCCTTTTGAAGATATATCAATACACATAGAATGATTTATAAAGATTCATATAGAAATACAAAATGGATTCGAATTTAGTTGCCAGGGTAAACGTGGATGCTTATTGTCCCAAAATTCGAAAGAAGCAGCAAAATGTCCACTGCCACGTCGGCTGCCCGAAGCCAAGTGTTTGGGAGATGGAAATTACTGTCTACCCATTACACGGACAATCCATCGGCCCGATTTCCACTGCTCTAAATAGGGGTAGGTTAGTAACTTCAATTAGACATGACACGACCGCCTCTGAGCCCATTCCGACACGGTGGGCGTCAAACATGGGCGGCAAAACTCATTTGATTCAAGCTCGTCCGAAAGGCCTCTGTTTCTCCCTCCATTCCCCATTCATACACGGTGGGCGGCAAAACAAACTCGACTAGGCCGAAATCGATGTAGGTAAATATTTTCAATAGGGGCAGGTTTGTAACTTCACTCAGACGTGACACAACCGCCCTACCTGTCAGCCCCGTTCATACATCGTGGGCGCCAACCATGGGCGCCAAGCACCCTCTCCTCGCCCGAAATCGCTCTGGGCAAATATTGGCGAGATGCGAGATTACTGTCCTATCCCCAACCGACGAGACGTCCAAATTTTAAACGGGGGCTAAGTTCGTAACTTTCCCATATTTCAGACAGGCCCGTCCCAAAAACATGGTTCCCCGTACCTCTCCCTCCATTTTCCCATTCATACACCATCTGCGCTAGAACACCCCATCCCCACACCAGCCTCCGTCCGCCACCCCATCCATCGCCGCCGTCCTCCACCACATCCATCGCCACCGTCCTCCACCATGCCGGAGCGCCTACCAAGACGGCGTCGTCCACTGCTAGAGATGGACGTTTCTCATCCATGATGACGGACCAATAGCCTTGCATCGCGTCCTCTCGCTTCATCGGCGCCGTCGTCCTCTTTGCCGGGGCCGCTCACATGACCTTCTCCTCCACCGCAACGAGACTTACCCCCCATGCACCCGTCTACCGTCGCGGATCTGCTTCAACGCCACCGACAGCCATCGCACCCCCGATGCCTACACGGCGCCGCAAGAGAGGTGGTACTTCATATCTCCTCAACTTTTTGATCTCAACCAGAAAATAGATCTTAACTTGGTTACTCTACTTTCTTTTCAGCTCATACAATTAGTTCTTAGTTCGAAGCAAACAATGGATGCTAAATATCATTTCTCCGATTTGCAGCTTCAAATCTGCCATGGCACAACCATAATACGGTTAATTGATCATGCTTATGTTGGAATTTTGCTAGTAGGCCTTTGGCCCAAAGCCCAACTAAAATTCTGAAATTCTCTTGGCCCATTCATGCACACATGTGAGTGGAGTGAGTGAGACTAAAGTTTAGTCCCACCCCGGAAGTTGAGAGAGAGTTGCACCTCTTTATAAGGTGAGTTCTTCTACCACTTGTATGAGCATGAGAAGAGGAGACCTACACACGCGCTCCTCCTCCTCGCTCGCCACGCCACGCCACGCCTCGTCATGAAGCACCGCGGGTTGCGGGATTGAGCTGAGCCGAGGATGCGCCGCGGGTTGCGGGATTGAGCCGAGACTAATAATTAATGGATGTGTTAATTACTGAACCGTTTCCGATTCTTTTGGATCGTGACGACTCAGACGTGGGGTTTACTCCCACGACCTACCCGGCCTGCACTATATAGTCAGGCAGACGTCTACCCTAGCCGCCGCCGCTTCGTATGGTTTCTCACCATCGTTCCAGATCATTGCGCCACCAAGCAAGTCTTCTCCATCCCTCCTTTCGGTGTGCACCGGGAGAAGGGACAGCAGGCCTCCGGAACCCCGCCTCTCGTGATCCTGTACGGGAGAGGGGCGATCAGGTTTTTGGGGAGGGCACTCGTGCGACTGCTGGCAGCGACGACTTCGCGAACGACGACTTCTTCCCCGACCCCGACAACCTCATCCTCGACGACATGGGCAACAACGTCAACGCCGGCAGTGCTGCACCCACTGCACCGTATGTTATTCTATCCTTCTTGTTCGAGATCGTGGTAGAATTCATGTTTCTAGTATGTGCCCTAGATGTGATCTGTTCGTCTACTATGCTAGTTCGCATGATTAGTTTAACCTCTGCTATTGCTGTCATGATCTATTTCTTATTTATTCGGATTAAATCTCGTAGTAATTTGCTCATTTCCAACAATCCAAAAACCTGATCTTAGGCAATTTACTCCGAGTGGTTTTGCTGCGCATCTGAAGCCGCCTGCCTTTAAGGGGGCGCAATATAGGAGGTGGCGCACGAGAGCAGTCTACTGGTTTTAGACCATGGGCTGCTATGACGCCACCAAGGGCAAGCCTAAGGGCGATCTTAATCCAGCACAACTGGAAGCTTTTGAGAAGATCGATACTCTCTTTAAAGGCGCTCTTCTGAGTGTTCTTGATGACTCCATTGTGCATTCGTATATGTCGTTTGACAACGGCAAGGACATGTGGGCTGCGCTCGAGGCCAAGTTTGGTGCCTCGGACGCCGGTAGTGAGTTGTACGTCATGGAGCAATTCTATGACTACAAGATGACAGATGAACGCTCTGTTGTACAGCAGGCTCATGAGATACGGTTGCTCGCAAAAGAACTTGAGTACTTCAAGTGTGTGTTGCCGGACAAATTTTTTGCTGGAGGCATCATTGCCAAACTTCCACCTTTGTGGAACAATTTTGCTACTTCCCTGAAACACAAGAGATAGAAGTTTTCCGTTGCGGATCTCATTGGTACTCTTGATGTTGAAGACAAGGCGAGAGCAAAGGACACACGTGCTTGAGTTCCCGAGGGAGCTTCTAGTGCCCACATGGTACAGAAGAAGAACTCCTATCCCAACAAGTTCAAAAACAATAAGAACAAAACTCAGGGCAAAGGCATGTTTGATACAAAGAACAAGCCATCACATTCTACCAACTTCAAGAAGAATTCTCATAAGACAGTGAAGGGACTTTGCCATGTTTGCGGTGATCCTAATCACTGGGCTCCAAAGTGTCCTAACTGCTTTGAGGAGCGCGAACATGAGAAGAGCGGGAAGTCCGCTAATGTTGTCATCGGTGATATTGATATGAAGGAATCAGGGTACGGTATTTTACCTACCATCCTTTCAGTATTTCAATCCCCTGATTGGTTAATTGACACCGGTGCCAATGTACATGTTTGTGCTGACGCCTCCATGTTTTCTTCTTACCAGGCAACAGGGAATTCACCCGTGCTGATGGGGAACGGATCACATGCCATCGTTCGAGGTGTTGGTACGGTCGATCTGAAGTTTACTTCGGGGAAGACTGTGCGTTCGAAGAACGTTCATCATGTGTCGTCCATAAATAAAAATCTCGTTAGTGGTTCCCGTTTATGTCGAGATGGTTTTAAGTTGGTTTTCGAATCCAATAAAGTTGTAATTTCTAAGTATGGACAATTTGTTGGAAAAGGCTATGAGAGCGGAGGCTTGTTCCACCTGTCTTTGTTAGATATTTGTACTAAAGTTATTAATAATGTTTGCCACAACAATGAGTTTGATATTTGGCATTCACGACTTTGTCACATTAACTTTGGTTGCATGACATGGCTAGCCAATATGAATTTAATTCCGAAAATCTCTACTATCAAAGGCTCTAAGTGCCAAGTACGTGTGCAAGCTAAGCAACCTCGCAAGTCCCATAAGACTGCAGAGGCAAGAGACTTGGCGCCACTAGAGCTTATACATTCTGATCTTTGTGAGATGAATGGCGTGTTGACAAAAGGTGGAAAGAGATACTTCATGACGTTGATTGATGACTCCACTAGATATTGTTATGTGTATCTTCTGAAATCAAAAGATGAGGCTTTAACTTTCTTCAAGAACTATAAAGCTGAGGCAGAGAACCAACTTGATCGGAAAATTAAATGGCTTAGGTCTGATCGTGGTGGAGAGTATTTTTCCAATGAATTTGATTTGTTTTGTGCAGAACATGGTATAATCCATGAGAGGACGCCTCCCTACTCACCCCAGTCAAATGGGGTAGCCGAAAGAAAGAACCAAACTCTAGCTGATATGGTTAACACCATGTTAGACACTTCGGGTCTATCCAAGGAATGGTGGGGGGAGGCGCTAATGACTGCGTGTCATATCCTAAACCGATTTCCCACAAAGCATAAGACCATGACTCCATTTGAGGAATGGGAAAGGAAAAGGTTGAAACTCTCTTACCTACGTACTTGGGGTTGTTTCGGGAAAGTCAATATACCAATTCCCAAGAAGCGCAAGCTTGGACCAAAAACCGTGGTTTGTGTTCTTTTGGGCTATGCTTTTCATAGCATCGGCTATAGATTTTTGATAATAAAATATGAGGTATCCGACATGCATGTTGGTACGATTATGGAGTCGAATGATGCAACTTTCTTTGAGGACATATTTCCTATGAAGGATATGTCGAGTTCATCAAATCAGGAGATACCTACTCCTTCTAGTGAGGAATTCACTGTAATTCCTGAACCCACCATTGCGATGGAACACGTTGAGAATCATGTTGAGGGTGACAATGGAACTCCTGTGAGGAGTAAGAGACAGAGGATTGCAAAGTCCTTTGGTGATGATTTCATTGTGTACCTCGTGGATGACACACCCAAGACTATTTTAGAAGCCTATGCATCTCCTGATGCTGACTACTGGAAGGAAGCTGTACGTAGCGAGATGGATTCCATCTTAGCTAACGGTACTTGGGAGATCACTGACTGTCCTTATGGGTGCAAACCTGTAGGATGTAAGTGGGTGTTCAAGAAGAAGCTTAGACCTGATGGTACGATTGAAAAGTACAAGGCACGGCTTGTGGCTAAGGGTTATACCTACAAAGAAGGTGAAGACTTCTTTGATACTTACTCACCCGTGGCTAGACTGACCACAATTCGGGTGCTACTATCACTGGCTGCCTCACATGGTCTTCTCGTTCATCAAATGGACGTTAAGACAACTTTCCTCAATGGAGAGTTGAAGGAGGAAATTTACATGGATTAGCCAGATGGTTTTGTAGTACCTGGTCAGGAAGGAAAGGTGTGCAAGTTATTAAAGTCTTTATATGGGCTTAAACAAGCTCCTAAAAGAGTGGCATGAGAAGTTCAAAAGAACATTAACTGCTGCCATCTTTGTAGTAAACGATGGTGACAAGTACGGGTACTATCGCTATGGTGGGGGCGAATGAGTTATTCTTTGTCTGTATGTCGATGACATATTGATCTTTGGAACCATACTTGATTTAATCAAGGAGGTTAAGGATTTCTTATCTCGCTGTTTTGAGATGAAGGATCTAGGAGTAGATGATGTTATCTTAAACATCAAGCTGTTGAGAGATGAGAATGGTGGGATCACACTGCTTCAGTCTCATTATGTGGAAAAGGTCTTGAGTCATTTTGGGTATAGTGACTGCACACCTTCTCCAACTCCATATGATGCTAGTGTGTTGCTTCGAAAGAATTGACGGATTGCTAGAGATCAACTGAGGTATTCTCAGATTATTGGCTCGCTTATGTATTTGGCGAGTGCCACGAGGCCTGACATCTCATTTGCTGTTAGCAAGCTGAGTCGGTTTGTGTCAAAACCGGGAGATGATCATTGGCATGCGCTTGAGAGAGTTATGCGCTATTTGAAAGGCACCCGAGCTATGGGATTCACTACACCAGGTATCCAAGGGTACTGGAGGGTTATAGTGACTCAAACTGGATATCTGATGCTGATGAGATTAAGGCCACAAGTGGTTATGTTTTTACACTTGGTGGTGGCGCTATTTCTTGGAAGTCTTGCAAGCAGACCATCTTAACGAGGTCAACTATGGAAGCAGAACTCACAACATTAGACACTGCCACTGTTGAAGCAGAGTGGCTTCGTGAGCTTTTGATGGACTTACCTATGGTTGAAAAACCAATACCCCCTATCCTGATGAACTGTGATAATCAAACTGTAATCGTCAAGACAAACAGTTCTAAGGACAATATGAAGTCCTCAAGGCATGTGAAGAGGAGACTGAAATTTGTCAGAAAATTGAGGAACTCCGGAGTTATTACGTTGGATTATATCCAAACGTCAAAAAATTTGGCAGATCCCTTCACAAAGGGTCTATCACGTAATGTGATAGATAATGCATCGATGGAGATGGGTCTGAGACCCACCGCATGAGTTGTCCATAGTGGTAACCCACTCTATGTGATCAGAGATCCCGTGAAGTAGAAGTGGGAGACAAGCTGTTGGTCAGCTGGGAGGAGAGTATCCCTATATTACCTATCCCACTCCATGAAGATGCAATACTCTCCTGATCTGCATGGCAGGTTGATACTTATGTTAATGTGTTCCAAGTGGCTTATTCGGGTAAGCAGAGATGTTGTCCTGCAGAACATCTTCTGAGGAACACACCTATATGAATTTGACTGTTAACGTCGCAGACTGTGAGAATTGGGTGTTCTCTAATAAATTCATGAAAAGGCCCTGGAGTATGATGTATACGCTCCACCCGCGGGGAAGCCTTGCGGCAGCCAAGTATCGGTCAAGAATTTGTGTGAAACTAGTCTCGCAGAAAACTTGTAGTTCAAGGCATAGTCCACTATTCAAGTTGTGATCTAGTGTAGCATAAATCTCTAAGGGGAAGTTCAACTTCACAGTCTGCACTAAGCACCGGTATATAAACAATGTTTTGGAACTAAATGATGAGATGTGCCAATGAGACTTTGTGGGGGATTGTTGGAATTTTGCTAGTAGGCCTTTGGCCCAAAGCCCAACTAAAATTCTGAAATTCTCTTGGCCCATTCATGCACACATGTGAGTGGAGTGAGTGAGACTAAAGTTTAGTCCCACCCCGGAAGTTGAGAGAGAGTTGCACCTCTTTATAAGGTGAGCTCTTCTACCACTTGTATGAGCATGAGAAGAGGAGACCTACACGCGCGCTCCTCCTCCTCGCTCGCCTCGCCACGCCACGCCTCGTCACGACGCGCCGCGGGTTGCGGGATTGAGCCGAGCCAAGGATGCGCCGCGGGTTACGGGATTGAGCCGAGACTAATAATTAATGGACGCATTAATTACTGAACCATTTACGATTCTTTTGGATCGTGATGACTCGGACATGGGGTTTACTCCCACGACCTACCTGGTCCGCATGTCAGGACCCCGATTCTAAGTCACACCGATCTAGCCTGTAACACCTCATATCACTTTGTGGCCTCATGCACGGTATTCCCACGGGTGTCGCCTTACCATGCCCCGGGACGGTTTGCGCCTTTTGGCTCACGTATATGATAGTCTCGCTAGCATCCATATGACAGAGAACCCGGGCCGACATGACTAGTCGTGAACCCAAAGTGGCACTAACTTACGGGGACAGGCATACATGAATCAACATCGAGCATGTCGGTCAGCAGCGTGCGAATCCGGGCTGTAGCACGGGGCTAACAGGACTCCAGTGAACCGGGCTGTAGCAGGCTAGGCAGGACTCTGGATGTCACCGCGTGACATTCCCCCAAAGGGACAAACACAGGAACGAAGTGAATCACATGCCGGCCAGTCAAGTGTTCTGGAGCAGTAGTGCTGGGCTAGCAGTACTCCGGTGAACCGGGTTGTAGCGGACTACTATGGCTCATGGAAGCACAAGGCTACATTTCCCCATAAGAGAGGCTACCAAGGATAAACAACTAGGTTGTCGGATCCCACACATACCAAGCATTTCAATCATACACACAATATGCTCCATATGTGCAACACAACATGGCATCACAACAAGACTCTACGACTCAGAGTATTTATTCATTAGGCTCCGAAGAGCCAGATAAAACAAACATGGGTCTCATAACCCAACATTCAGAGCATACAAGTCAAAGCACATGCGGAAGCTTAACATGTCTGAGTACAGACTTCTACAAATGAAAAAGGCTGAGAAGCCTGACTATCTGCCAGATCTCGCTGAGGGCACAAGATCGTAGCTGAGGTATCAAGCTAAACGTCGAAGTCCACACGGAACTACTAGCGAGACTGAAGTCTCTCTGCAAAAACATAAATTAAGCAAACATGAGTACAAATGTACCCAGCAAGACTTACATCAGAACTAGCTACATATGCATCAGTATCAAGAAAGGGGTGGTGGAGTTTAACTGCAGCAAGCCAGCTTTGACTCAGTGGCTAACCTGAACTACGACTGCAAGTAACTCTTTTGAGGTGGCGCACACGAGTCCACAAATTCACCATACCAACACACCACTATGGATCCGCTCCCGTCTCCCTGCGAGAACGCCATCCATAGCACTCACACTTATCTTGCGCATTTTAGAGTATCCACTTTCACTTGTCTATGAACTATGCAAGGGGTCCAAGTTTCCATATCTGAGGAATCCGGCTATTCGAATAGATAATGATAACCCTGCAGGGGTGTACTTCTTCACACACGCTCTCGCCACTTACCACCATGTACACGTCGTGTATCTCGGCAACCTTCAAGTGGAAGCCTGGTGAGGGAGTCGGCCACGACCTGACTAATCACACAAGTCTCTCGTCCAGGTTTATCGCCTATTCAGGTTCCATCCGCAAGGAGATCCGGCCGGGGTGTCGCTCACGGCCCCAAACGATGTGTACACGGTTCCCAAGCCCACCATCCGGGTGCCACTTGGTACACCGGGCCACTGTGCCTAGTCTGTCCCAAGCCCACCTGTACCGGGTGCCACTTGGTAGACTACTAACACTACCTACAAACACCAGAAACTAGTTGCAACTCCTGGACAGAGATCAGGTAGATTAATAAGTCGAGAGGGGCACTTAAGCATTCCAATGCGTGGTAGTAACTGTTCATGGATCACAAACACAGAACTCAGTTCCTGAGGACGGCTGTAATGAGACAACCCACCATGTACTCCTACATGGCCTCTCACCACTACCTTTACCAAATCGTGTTCACACACTTAGCTCTCAACAGTAGGACATGTTCACCACATTCCAATTCATCCCTGATGAATCAGACCTGACTCAACTCTAAGCAGTAGCAGGCATGATAACAAGCATGAATGAGTAGGCACATCAGGGCTCAAACAACTCCTACTCATGCTAGTGGGTTTCATCAATTTACTGTGGCAATGACACGTCATGCAGAGGAAAGGGGTTCAACTACCATAACATGTAACAGTTGAGTCGCTGTTGTCCTAATGCAGTAAAAGAGAGCAAGAGCGAGAGAGTGGGATTGTATCGGAATGAACAAGGGGGTTTTGCTTGCCTGACACTTCTGAAGAGGAACACACTTCATCAGTGTCATCATTCTTGTTGTCGGAAGCACGTCTATCAAGAGGGGACAAATACCGGCAACAGAGAAGGAGAGCATAATCAATGCAATGCACAATATGATGCATGATCATGACATGTCAATATGCTGTGTTTTGAGCTAATGCAAGTAGCAACATGTTAAATGGAGTTGGTTTTAACCCTAGGTTCAAATTCAAACTCCATATGTGAGGGTTTAAATGCCATTTATATGATTTGGCCTAAACAGCAACCACAAGTTGTTCTAACATGCATGAAAATGGTACAGATGAATAGATTGGATTTTTCTGATCATTTTTCATATATAACTTATTTCATTCTGAGTTATGGTTGAGTTTCTATGAATTTTAGAAGTTTTGGACATTTTCTGAAATTCCCTGAATTAAATTAAATCCAGAAAATCAATTACTGCATCAGCATTGCGTCAGTGTGACATCAACAGGGTCAATAGGCCGGTCCAGGTCAAATCTGACCAGCGGGTCCTGCATGTCGGTGTAACAGGGTCAGCAGCTGAGGCTGACTAGTGGGGCCAGGTCAACGCTGAGGTGGCAAGGTCAAACTGACCAGTGGGCCATGGGCATTAGCTTAATCTAAGCAGGGGGGATAAACCTGTGATTAGTCAAGGGCGTGGGACCATTTGTCAGTGACAGAGGAGGTTAGTTAGCTCTGTCATTAGTACTAATGACGGTGCCACGTCGGCTGCCGCCGGGGTTGGTCGCCGGCGAGCACGCAGCACGGTGGAGGGCTTCGGGTTCGCGCTATAGGGCACAGACCGACGAGCGGTTTGCGGCTACGGGTTGCTAGCGCTTGCGCGCATCTGATGGAGCAACCAGGGGGAGCTGCGGTGGTCTAAGACGATGGCAGCAGCGAGCTAGGTGGCGGCCGGAGTTCGGGTGCGTGCGGGCGCGGTGCTGCGGTGCGCTAGGGAGCAGGATGGGCTGCGGGTTAGCTCCCTAGAGATGCTAGGAGCACTTCCGCGTACTCAAGAGCGACGGAAACGGGCTCTGGCCACGGCGGCGTGAGGTCCGGCGGTGGTGAGCTCTCGGGTCCTGCAGGGCAGCTAGCTAGGGGACGAAATCAAGAGCACGGGGTGAGGGGAGGAGAAGAGGAGCTCATGAGGAGTCCGACGAGATGCTAAGTGGGCTCGGGGACGGCTTGGTGACAACAGAACGGCAGCGGCGATCTCCGAGCAGAGGCGGCGGGGACAAGCTTGATGGCGACGCTTCTGGGCGTCCGGGCTTGCTTCCTTCGTCGAGGAGACGTAGTAGACGATGGCAGAACTCCCGGATACGGAGAGGGGTCGAGGGGTGGCCGGTGGACGCGGTGGCAGCGAGCGGCGGCGACGGGCACGCTCGGTGGTGGGGAAGAGAGCAAGACAGGGGAGGGGAGAGAGAGCAGCGAGTGAGGGAGAGGAGAGAGGGCTCTCCAGGGGTGTCGTGGCGCTCGTAGCAGCGTCGGGGAGGCAGCAGGCAGGCAGGAGGTGGCGGTGCGCGTGCGTGCGCACCGCGGGCACATGCCCCTGTCCTCCTGGCGAGAGGAGAGAGACGACTGGCGTGGCCAGTCAGCTGGGCCGAACTGCTGGGCCGGCTGGTAAGTGGCCCAGGTAAGCCTCTCTCCCCTTTTTTTCTATTTTGTTTTCTTTTTTATTTCTGTAATTTTGTTTATGATTTAGTAAAATACTAAACCAATTTATTTTCTTCTGAAAATTAATATAGGAACTAATTGGATTATTCCAGAGCCCCACAGTAAAAATCAGAATTATTGGACATATATAATATATATAACATATATATATATATATATATATATATATATATATATATATATATCCAATGCAAATATTTACTGGGTTAACTCAAATGGCCAAAAATAAATACTTCGGAGCTCCCAAAAATATTGGTTGGAATTTTGGCCAATATTATTTGAGAAAAATAGGAACATTTTCTTCAGCCAAATTGAAGCAATTTTTATCTTGATAATTTCCAAAATGATTTCTGAGGCTTTCACAAGTCCCCATTTCAAATTCATTGAATTTTAAACATGATGCACACATGACTAGCTAGCCCAGAGCAGACCAGAACTAGGGATGTGACACCGCACTATATAGTCAGGCAGACGTCTACCCTAGCCGCCGCTTCGTATGGTTTCTCACCATCGTTCCAGATCATTGCGCCGCCAAGCAAGTCTTCTCCATCCCTCCTTTCGGTGTGCACCGGGAGAAGGGACAGCAGGCCTCCGGAACCCCGCCTCTCGTGATCCTGTACGGGAGAGGGGCGGTCAGGTTTTTGGGAGCGCACTCGCGCGATGGCTGGCAGCGACGACTTCGCAAATGACGACTTCTTCCCCGACCTTGGCAACCTCATCCTTGACGATATGGGTGACAACGTCAACGCCGGCGGTGCTGCACCCGTTGCACCGTATGTTATTCTATCCTTCTTGTTTGAGATCGTGGTAGAATTCATGTTTCTAGTATGTGCCCTAGATGTGATCTGTTCGTCTACTATGCTAGTTCGCATGATTAGTTTAATCTCTGCTATTGCTGTCATGATCTATTTCCTATTTATTCGGATTAAATCTCGTAGTAATTTGCTCATTTTTCCAACAGCTTAGGGTTTAATTGATCATGTTGGTTCCGTGGTGGTTTCTTTAATAGAACTCGGAGGGGAAACCCTCTTTTGCTAAAAAATATATGCTTAGAGTTTCCCCCTTTTATGATCACTATATGATCAGAATACGTGCTTCGTGTCATAATAACACTGCTCCATCCATCAAGCTAAACAAGCTTAGTTGTTCAAATACGAATATGATATTATTAAAACAGAGTTGTTTAATTGGTCAGCTAAATGTTCCTAAATTAGTTTTGAAAATGCATGTTCGCCGCTCGGGTGTGTATCTCTATAGGGTGCCTACGGTGGGCTGGCCCACCCTAGGATTTTGGGTCGTCCCAGGCGCCGATTCCCCTCTGTTCTGCTGCGCACTTCCGATCTCTACTCGCCCCCAGCCGCCTGCCTCACCGGCGACTTGCCGTCCCCGGACGGCATGACTCTAGGAGGAGACGCGAACTAACAGGAGGCCAGGAGCCGCTCGCCCAACAGCGTCACCGCTGCCCGGGCGCACCGCCGTGCCTACCTTCCCAGTCCGTTCAGGGCTCAGGCGTGCAGCACCCACCAAGCCAACCCGATTTATCCTGAGATACGTCCTCAACACTCAGCAGCCACTCCTCATCACCCATTTTCTAATTGATTCATTACTCATTAGGCATGACTGTCATTAGGGTTTGCTGTGTGCTCAGTGCTACCTACACTTAATGGTTCAGATGTATTTCGGTAATCTTTAGTACCTCTAAAGTTCATAGGGTTTTCAAAATTCTACCCTCGGAACAGAAACTAGTCATTTTGGATTGTTGGTCGTAGTGACATTGACCCAGATTACTACTGCAAGCCAGGTTTGTTGACAATTTTACTTGTCTTTCTTACTCATTCGATATAATATCCAATCATTCACGTCGATTAGTTGCAAACAATAAGTGCTAGACAAACTTCTTCATTCAGATTTTGGATGGTCTCTTACTGCAGTTACAATTCTGCATACTTGTCCTAGTAAGCTCACAAGTAAATGATTAATTCACTACATCTACGCTTGCCTTGTCACATTTGTTATCAATATTCTTTTAGGGTGGACCACCCTGTTTCTAAATACTGGAACCGTAGACATGAGTGAATAGTATTTCTCTATGTGATCTCTTCCATCATGTGTGGGTAACGAACACTGCATGTATAGAAATAAAGTGTCATTTCCAGCTTTTACATAGGTTTCGATCTTTTACATGGAATACAATCTCCCTACTTGCTTTGTGTCGCACTACCAACACTCCACCCTTGAAGCTAAACATTACGCCACTCATAATTGCTTAGTTTATTTGTTCAAATACGAATTTCATATGATTCTAATGTTCCTACTTCAGTTTTGAAATGTGTGCCTGCCTGTTATAGAGACATAAGGGGTTTGTATTTCTGTGTGTGGTCTGGTCAGCACGGTTGGGGAGGTGAACTTTGCATATGCAGGGGTTTATAGGGAGACACTCTCTGAGTTGAATCCGCAATGCATTCCATAGATAACCTGACTACTTTTTATGTTTTCATGAATCTCAGATTCTGAACAGCATCATAATGATTATGAACTTGCGCGCATGAAAAGAATAAAGCAAAACAATGCCATGGCTGTCAAACTTGGCATTAAGGGACTGAAATCAAGTCTGGATGCAATGCAATGCAAATGCTCTCCACCTACAGATTCATGCTCAGAATATGATCCTAACAGTGATTCTGAGCTAGGGGGAGACCTAAGTCAATGTAGCTCCCTAGTGGAGGAGTCAGAGGAAGATGCCCTATCTTATTCACCCATCAAGGTACTTGCTCTAACTTTCCAAGGTTACATTGTTCGCACATATCTTGCAACTGATGCTTTGCATTGCTTCTACTTTGTTGAACTACCATTAGCTTAGTTTACACATCGTGTATGTGAATATGCCCTGCCTATCCATTTTCAGTACATATTCCATCTGTCATCATACCATATTTATCCATTCAAATGTTGTTCTTGTGTATCAGACGTTCAAAAGGAAGAGGGCGATTGCTGATCGTGGAGGAGCACAAGCAAAGTATTTGGAAAAGGTAGTGGCACCTGATAAATCAAATAGCCCATTAGGTGTAGTTGCAATATCACCTGATCCACAAAATACCCCAACTCTAGCAGACTCTAGCCCTACTACACTGGTCATTTCTGATGCCCCAACTCAGTAGACCCCAACTGCAGCAATCAGTATGATTATGCCAGTTGACATAGCACCAGCTGTACGACACAAAACCCCCATTCCAGCAAAGAGTACACCAAATCCAGTTGCCAAATCCCTTTTCGAACCAGAGAGAGCCCCAATTGAAGCAAATAGGATCCATGTTCCATTTCTTCCTAGTTTAGAAGACGAAGCTTATGTTGTTGTCAGGAACTTTGTGCGCATCTTTCCTTCATGGAAAGATTATACCGCAGACACAGAACAATTTCCAGTCTTCCTCCGCAACTTACGCGTAAGTAATGTACTAATGTTATTCACGGTCATTACTGCATATGTTTCTGCTGACAGAAGACACAAGATTTCATTCTTTTAAATAGGCGAGGAGCAAACTGGATTGTGATGATGAGCAAGGGTTGGTTGCGCTTTTCAAGCACTTGTTGATGAAGTATCGTTCCTACCTGAGGCAAGCGCACTTTGATGGCAAGCCTCTGAACGAAATTTCTATAAAGTCTCCGGTGCTACATTTATCCGATGGTGACTGGAATAATCTTGTTACACATTGGTCTCGGCTGCAGCGTAAGGTACTGTCTATGATATCACATCACAATTTGAACTACATTTCTGCATTTGCCTTAATGTCTCACTTGTACGAAAACTGTTAGCAGAAGAACGTTCATTCTCAAGGGACCACAAAATCTCGCAACTATACTGCACACTGCATTGCTCTTGTGAGTACCTCTTGCCCTGTATGACCATACTTACTTTCATAGCTGTTTGATTATGTAGCATCACTGCACATGTTAGCCTCATAATCGTCCATTTGGTGGACATTATAAGATCCGTATGGACTCTTACATAAATTTAGAATCAACCAAATGCTTTTGAAGAGGTTTAGCTCTGCAGTCCTCTAGTAAGGACTAAACGTGGTCTATCACTGTACTTACATTAAGAGCTACTCCCTCCGTCCCATAATATAAGAACGTTTTGTACAGTACACCAGTGTTCAAAACACTCTTGTATTATGGGAAGAGGGATTGGTTCATTTTGTAGCATTCTGCATCTTATCTCCCTCACCCACCATTTACTAAAAAAGATCAGATCTATATTTAATCTTACCAACAAGTAGAATACATAGACAATGCCAGTGCAGAAGTGTAGCCCATTGTTCTTGTCAGTACATTTTGTCTTGTAACGCTTGTACTTCCAGGGATTGGTAGTTGATTATGTAGCATCAATCTGCATCTTATCTTCATTATCCTCTATCCCTTCCAGCATTATCATATCTATAATTACTCTCTACAAAATTTAGAGTACAGGCAATGCTTACGAAGAAGATTCTGTGATGAAATTCTTGAGTTATCTTTCCCTTGACATGGAGAAGGGCATTATAAAGCCGATGTTAACTGTTAATGTAAGTCAGTCCTTCTAAAGCCTTTATCCTCAACTACTATTTAATTTGCTCATACTCCCTATCGTTTACTGCTGTTTAGTTTGCTGTTTCTACCAAAATGCATGTTCGTAAGAACCGTAAGTTCTAAGTTTTACTTGTAAAACCAAATTCCTTATTCATACCATGCACATTACTTAATACTCCCTATATGTATGCTTGTTTTTGTGGATCTATAATCCAGTGTGTGGTGAAGCAGCCCACGTTTGCACCTTGTCATCTCCTGTTTTATCTTACTGATGTGGCTGATGATATGAACAACATGCCATGCACATTATCCAAAATAGATACAATGATTTTCTTTACCCTTCATCTATGCTTGTTATGTTGACATGGTAATCCAGTAGTGTGGTGAAGCTCCCCGCATTATGAACAATGCCAAATTATGCTATTGATATTTTGAACTTACTCTTTATTTTCTAATTTGAAATTGGATAGAATTGACATAACAGTTATCATCTTTGTTTATACACGTGCAAAACCTATCATCTCTCTGCTTTGTTTCAGGGTGATATGCCTAATGGCATGCACAAGTCTGCTCAAGGCTGTGAGACAAACCCAACATATATTGCAGCAAAGAAGGCAAAACATCTTGAAGATAGCGAGACAACCCCAAAGTCTTGTCTTGATGCAGTGTTCAAGTTACTTGAGACTAACAGTCAGACAAGATCACAGAATTCATTGTCTGAATCAGTTCGACTTCTTCAGTCCCAAGTTCTAGCAAAAAGGCATTCTGCAACTCAACTTCGACTTGAAGTCCTATCTCTAAGAAAGATTGCGGAGAACACCAATGAGAAACTCATCGCTAAACAGCTACACCTGGAAGCTATGACTGACATGCTAGGCCGGTCTCACAACCTTGCTCAGTAGCTTGCGCAACAGTTCCCCCGCAATGCTAACCTTTCTTGAACTGTCTTGGAAGTGGTCTCGGTTCAGTAGTATTTTGTTACGCTGCTATGTTGCCCAGTTTTTGTAATCTGCTTCTTCGTTGCGCTTTATGATCACTGGTGGCGAACTTCGATGCCCAGTGGATGTAATATACCTTAAATCCTTTATTGTATAGTGTAGGTTTATTCTTAGTTACTATGCCGTAATTTCTTTATTGTATAGAGTAGGTTTATTCTTAATTCCTACTAGTTACTGCCATCATTCGCTATCTGAAAAAAAATCAGATGTAGTCGACCGGACCAAAACATTCGACTCTAACGGGCCAGGTTTTTAGCGGGCCACAATTGGGCTGGCCTGCGTCTTTCTTGGGCCCGAATGATTGGGGCCTTCACACATTGCGCCAGGCCCAAACTTACACCGGCCTATATTTTAGTTGGGCCTTTTGTCGACCCAGCACTTAGTTTGGCCCAGGTAGCGTCGGGCCATTAACATGCTGAATATTGTACTGGCCTGTTACGGCCGAGATGAAACCACGGGCCTTTAGCAGGCCAAAATGCATGTTGGGCATCAATTTTCACTAGTCGTCGATGGGCCTTCAGCAGGCCGAAAAGTAGACCGGGCCGTTTTGGGCCCAGTTAGCTCACGGGCCGTTACCAGGCTGAAACATATCTCGGGCCTTAGTTGGCCCACTGATATCATGGGCCTTTAAGAGGCCGAAAGCTTAGCACAGGCATCAACGGGCCGAATTATGCGACAGGCCTTTAACAGGCCCAAAGTCACGTCGGGCTTAACTCTTGCCACCTTTAGCACGGGCCGTTAGTGGGCCCGATGTCCCGTCGGACCATATATGGCCCATGGGCAGCACGGGCCATTCCCAGGCCGAAAGTCACACCGGGCTGAAATGGGCCCATGTCTACATCAGGCCTCTAACAGGCCGAAAGTCGCTGGGCTGTAGTTGGGCCCAAATATTGGAGGAACAATTAACGGGCCAGATCTGGCTTCGGGCCGCAAATGGGCCCAAATATTGGAGGAACAATTAACGGGCCAGATCTGGCTTCGGGCCGTAAATGGGCCCAAATATTGGGCAAACAATTAATGGGCCAGATCTGGCTTCGGGCCATAAATGGGCCTTTATTAAGCAGGCCGTTATTGGGCCGGCCCACTAGTACGTGATTAAGTTCTACGGTCCTTTGACTGGGCCAGCCTTTTTAACCTATATGGGCCTCTATTGGGCCTAGCCATGTGTCGACGTATCATAGGCATGTCTCCTCCAATGGACGGGCGACATCTGGCCCACTAATGAGCTGACAGGTGTTCCCTTCGGCCAATCAGAATTTTACACGTGGAAATTTCCCATTGGTTAGGGCTGTTAACGGGTTATCGGATCCAAAATCCGACCCGATAGCTTAACGGTGTTCCGTTACGGTGGATGCCACGTGTCGGTCACCCTTGACGAAAGCACTTCTGTGACGCGCGATTTATCGTCATGGAAGTGGACACTTCCGTGATAATAATTTTGGTAATGTCATGGAACACTTCTACGACAGCACATGTATGACTATCTTGATTCTGTCATAAAATCGTCATGGATGTACATGCATGACAAAAAACGTGACCTACTATGACAAACACGTATCATCACGGAAGTGTATTTTTTTGTAGTGTCTTCATCTTTCTTGGTATGAATATGGCATGGTAAATCCAACACATCATTCCCATCTTTATCCTTAACTTTTTTGGGAGTCCAGGGCCCTTTGGGCTTCCCTTTGAACTTTCCTTGGGCAACAGCTAAAGCTTCACCAGGAGCAGCTGGTTTGGCCTTTCGCTTCTGTTTCCGACTGGAATTCCCTCCTCTGGTTTCTTGGGCGACTGTTTTGTGTTTGCCACTCCGGAGTCGGTCTTCCTCTTCACCATTGGCATATTTGGTCGCAATTTCCATCGTCCGAGTCAGAGTCATATCTCCTGTCCGACCGAATTTCAGATTCAACTCCCGATACTTAACACCTTCCTTGAAGGCAGAAATTGCTTGGTGATCTGACACATTCTTCACTGTATGGTGCAACGTGATCCATCTCTAGATATAATCCCTCAAAGTTTCATTCGGTTTCTGGACACAACACTGCAATTCTGTCAACCCTGCCGGCCTTTTGCAAGTGCCTTCAAAGGTTCTAACAAACACTCGAGCAAGTTCCTCCCAACTATATATGCTGCCAGGAGCCAACTGATTCAGCCACACTCTGGTAGAGCCCTCCAACATCAAGGGGAGGTGCTTCATGGCCACATCATCATTGCGACCACCAATCTGCACAGCCACTGGGTAATCCTCATGCCAAGTGTCTGACTTGGACTCGCCGATGAACTTGCTGACTCCAGTCGCCAACCTGAAGATGGGAGGGATCACTGCTGCTCTGATGGCTCTCCTGAAACAATCGGGTCCTGAAACATGTACTCTTCTTCCAGTGGGATGATCTCTATTCTGGCCTTCGCTGTGAGCTCTGTTTCGATCAACCAGACCTTGAACGAGGATAGACCTTGCAACAAAGCCTGGTTCTCTGGGGTCGACTGGAATTCTTCGTTCGTTGTTGTGGGGGCGCCTGTCATCTTGCCGCCGAGGCACGTATGACCCACTCCTCAGAGGAGGCGTGGGCACTCGACGACGATCGTCGTGGTCGAGTCGATGATCATACTGCTCACGGTTCCTGTACTGATCTTGCTGGTACCCATATCCCTCACACCGCGGAGGTGATCTCGGGCTATGGGCAGATTGGACAATCCGCCACCACAGACCTGCTATGAATCCTATTCCACGACTGAGATACTGCTATATTCTGCTCCCCCGCTGCCCGGAGTAGAGCCGAGATCTGCATCAAACCTCGGCCAGCTTCTGACTGGGAAGGTTGAATTGACTCTGCTATTCGAGCTGCAGCTGTGAGATTCTGGATTAGAGTTTGGTATACCTGAGTCGGAGGCGGAAAAAGTTGACGTTGACTGGACTCGGGGATCCGCTGCCGAGCACGCTCATCGAGTGCGCGCTAGAGGTTCTCCAGTTGAGTGTGCTCAACCAAGTTTGCCAGGCGCGCCTCCTCCAAGGCCTGGGCCTCAGGGGTTTCTCCAACGATAGGAGTGTGAAGTGCATCCATATTACGGCGGCGAAGATCTTCCCTCCGCTGCGAAGAGAGGGGTTCGGGGCGGTACTCCTCGTGAGCACGCGACGGATCGTCGCCACCATCGTCACCGCCTTCACGGGTGAAGCCAGGAGGACTGCGTTATCCATTAACCATCAAGACTTCCACCGCGGGGTCGCTACTGTCGCATTCGGACGCAGTCTCGACGGAGCCAGTTGACAGATCGAACAGTCTGTAGAGAGTTTCATCGGGCTCGATTGCCGCGATTTGTGGGGTGGCCGATTGGCGGGCCACCGCGTGCCTCACCCACCGCTGAAGCCGCGACCGACCGGATCGCTGGCGCCGGCGAACAACGGAAAGGGAGGTTGCCGTAGGAGCCAACTGATACGGAGTCGACGGTTGCTAAAAAAGGACGCCGTGAACGCATGCGCAGAAGTGCGTCGCCCGCGGACGGGGAGTGCCTCGACGTCGAGTGGAGCCTCGTGGAGCCAAGCGGAGTCGTCGGCGATGAAGACGAGCGCGCCGAGATGGATCTCGCGGCCTTCGGCCAATCCTCCGCCGGAAACCATGATGATGGGAATCGAAAGAATCGCAACTTCTCCAATAAAGTGCTAAGACACCTGCCCCAAGGTGGGCGCCGACTGTCGTAGATCTAAGACTGACAGTAGAATGGGGGGTAAGTATGAGGAGGCAAGATCCTGGCTATGGAGTAGTTGTATACACGAGTTTTACGAGTTCAGGCCCTTCTCGGAGGAAGTAACAGCCCTACGTCTCGGTGCCCTGAGGCGGTCGGCTGGATTATGCGTGTGTGTGAGTTTACAAAATATGCGAACCCTTGTGCCTGTGGAGGGGGTGGCTTATATAGTGTGCGCCAGGACCCCAGCCAGCCCACGTTACAAAGGGTTTAAGGTACATTAAAGGGGAGATGTTACTGGTAACACTAGCAAATAAAGAGACATAATGACCATTAAAGCTATGAGGTGATGTCCGACCGTTGCAGTTCGGAGTGACTTCAGACCTTCTGGTGGTCAAGTGACAGTCTCTACGGTCGAGTGACTTCAAGTCTTCCGAGTGGAGGTCCTCATGGTCGAGTGGATGATGACTCTTCTTCAAATGCTTCTGGTTTGAGGGTGACATCGTAGGGGAGGGTGTCTAGGTCAGGCCTATGACCCTACCCTAGGTACATATCTTCATCACACGGAGCCAAAAAGCTGCTAGCAGCGGGCGAGCATGTATTGACAAAGGTCGTTGAAGAGAAAAAGAAACTCCAGGATTCAAACATCAACCTAGGCGAAGTTGCCAGACTCCGGATCATCAAATGATCTTCTGCAGGAGCTGTCGCAGTTGCACGAGCAAGCTCAGCAGGCTATGCGGAGTGTAGCCAAGGCTTTATGGCCATCCGACTCCCCTCCAGGAAGCATGGAGAAGCTCGTAGAGCTATTCAAGGGAGCGCGACGGCGTATCTGGCTATGGAAGATATCTGCCTGCCGAGAGGGTGCGCAAGAGGCCTGGGCCATGGTGAAGACGCGCTATACCAAGCTGGATCCTAATCATATGGCTCGTGTCGGGCCGGTAGGGCCGAATGGGGAAGAAATTCCTGTTAGTATAGTATATGACCAAGTAGCGGTGGCCGCCAAATATTCTCAATAGGATTGTAAGTTAGACTGCCTGTTGGAAGGTGTAGAGGAAGAGGTGTTCGAGTCCAAGTGACTGTGTACTTTCCTCATCTAGCTGAATTGTATATCATTTTTCATGGCAGACCTTTTCGCTTCAACCTCCAGACTCTAAGGTGCGGAGTGTTTCCGAATACCGTTGCGGTCGAATAGGCCGGGGTATGCTTGGAAAACTAGGCGTAGGGGCCATAGTTGCTTGAACAGACAAGTTGTATCCGGCTAGCTATGTTATATTACATTGATATCGTAAGAAACATCTTCTAGAGAGAATAGTTCCATTAAGGGTTCCCTTCCCTGGGTGTGCATGCATTTAATGTACATGTCTAAATTGTGATGCGAGCACCACTGTTTGTATAACTTCTAGGGGAGCACAATGGAGTGAGTTTAGAAAACATCTTTAATTCACCGACTGAATATTCCCTTAAGAATGCTAGCTTTCGGTTTCACCCAGTATGAGGTACACATCCGGATGACCCGGTGGTAACAATCGTAGAGGTGCTCCCTTTATGCCCTAGCCGAACTAACGGGAACGTAGGACATAAGCACAGGAGCCAGGCAACCCAGCTTTGCCAAAACTTAAGTCATATTGATGCATATAATGGCAAAGAAAAGGTACATATGGGAAAAACTCATATGTGAGGAGCTTGATGCTCAAGGAATGACTAGAACTTTTGTCCGAGAAGTCTCCAGGTACAAGTGGTGTACATGTTTAAAGATGTATGTCCCAATGGTGTGTGGTCTAGCCGCACTTAAAGCTTTTAAAGCGAGTAAAAAGAAAGTAATCGGAAAAGAGAGAAAAAATAATGGAAACTATAGGGGAGGAGGAGACGAACTATGGGTTTAGCGCTAGGTGTAGAACCTCCGGAGTCTGGCCGCGTTCCACGTGTTCGGCTCGAGGCGATTGTCTGATGCATCGCGAAGACGGTACGCTCCTCCGGTGAGAACTTCATCAATTATGAAGGGACCCTCCCATTTGGGCTTGAGTTTGTCCTTTTTCTTCTCCAGGAGGCATAGAACGAGTTCGCTGACGTTGTAAGTCTTGCCCCATACTTCTCTGCTTTGATGTCTTCGAGCCTGCTGTTGGTAAACTGCTGAACGGGCTTTTGCGACATCACGTTCCTCCTCCAGGGCATCTAGGCTGTCCTGCCGATCGAGCTCGGCTTCTCTGTCTTCGTACATACGCACTCTAGGTGAGTCGTGAATAATATCGCAGGGAAATACGGCCTCTGCACCATACACCATGAAGAAAGGTGTGTACCAGGTAGTACGGTTGGGCGTGGTCTGCAGCCCCCAGAGTACGAAGTCGAGCTCCTCAACCCAGTGCTTGTCTGATTCTTTCAAAGAACGCACTAGTCTGGGCTTGATGCCGCTCATAATAAGACCGTTGGCGCGTTCGACTTGACCGTTGGTTTGTGGGTGGTAAACTGAGGCGTAATCGAGTTTAATACCCAGATTAGTACACTAGGTTTTTACCTCGTCGGCTGTGAAATTGGAGCCGTTATCAGTGATGATGCTGTGTGGGACACCATAACGGTGCACAACATCGGATATGAAGTCTATCACCGGGCCGGACTCAGCCGTTTTGACCGGTTTAGCCTCTATCCACTTAGTGAATTTGTCCACCATAACCAGTAGATATTTTTTCTTATGGCTTCCCCCTTTAAGGGGTCGAACCATGTCGAGTCCCCAGACCGCGAAAGGCCAAGTGATGGGGATTGTTTGTAGGGCAATGTGGGGCATATGGCTTTGATTGGCAAAGAGTTGGCATCCAACGCAACGTTGGACAAGGTCCTGTGCATCCGCTCGGGCCATCGGCCAATAAAACCCTGTACGGAAGGCCTTGCTAACAAGGGCCCGAGCTGCGGTGTGGTGACCGCCGAGTCCGGCATGAATTTCAGCCAAGAGCTGCCGCCCCTCTTCCTCGGATATACATCATTGAAGGACTCCGGTGGCGCTTTTCTTGTAGAGCTCTCCATCATGAACCTTATAGAACTTTGAGCGCTGGATAATGCAGTGGGCCTCATTCTGGTCCTCAGGAAGCTCCTTCCTATTAAGGTAGGCTAGGAAGGGTTTGGTCCATGGGGCAATGACTGCCATGATGAGATGCGCCGACGGTGTTATCTCGATGTTTCCGGGATCTGGGGTTATGTTTGGGTCCAGACTAGTGTTGTCGTTTGCCCCCTGCCACACCAGGATGGCTTAAAGAGCCTTTCCAAGAAGATATTAGGTGGGACGGGGTCGCGCTTAGCGCCAATACGAGCAAGAACATCCACCGCTTGATTACTTTCTCGAGCCACATGATGGAACTTGAGCCCCTCGAACCGGGCCGACATTTTTATG
Organism: Triticum aestivum; assembly: GCF_018294505.1. Taxonomy (NCBI): domain Eukaryota; kingdom Viridiplantae; phylum Streptophyta; class Magnoliopsida; order Poales; family Poaceae; genus Triticum; species Triticum aestivum. The sequence continues at coordinate 595,968,950 of NC_057809.1, forward strand.
ACTGCGTTACGATATGCTGCCATCTTCGTATCTTTAGCGTCGAAATCTCTATTTATTTGAGATATTGCAAGGTTTGAGTCCCCGCGCACTTCTAGGCATTGTATGCCCATGGAGACAACCATCCGGAGACCATGCAATAAGGCCTCGTATTCAGCTGCGTTATTGGAGTCTGTGTATAGTATTTGGAGAACGTACTGGATGATGTCTCCAGTAGGGGACATTAAAACAACACCCGCTCCTAACCCTGCCAGCATTTTGGAGCCGTCAAAGTACATGACCCAACTGGAGTATGTGCCGTACTCTTTAGGGAGTTCGGCCTCTATCCATTCGGTGATGAAGTCGGCCAGTACTTGGGATTTCATAGCTCGACGTGGTTTATATGTAATGTCAAATGGCAGGAGCTCGATGGCCCATTTGGCAATTCAGTCCGTAGCATCGCGGTTATTTATAATGTCATAGAGTGGTACTTCGGAGCTTCCGGGATCCCATGAAGACCGCGTATGCTATTTTTTGATAATGAGGGTACCAGGATTTGCATGGTGTAAGGACAGTAGATACGTAGTATACTGGCTTCTGAAGCGGGAATTTATGTCTGTCCTGTTCTCGTTCGACAATGAGTACAGCGCTCACCACCTGATGTTTTACCGATATGTATAATAAAATCGGTTCGCCGGATTTTGGCGCGGCCAGGATTGGATTGCTCGCAAGAAGGGTTTTTATTTCTTCCAATCCGGCTGTTGCCGCGTCCGTCCACTCGAAGTGGTCGGTTCGCCGTAGAAGGCGATAGAGAGGCAGTGCCTTTTCTCCTAATCTGGAGATAAAGTGGCTTAGAGCTACCATGCAACCTGCAAGTTTTTGAACTTGCTTAAGGTCTGTTGGCTTAGCCAATTATGACAAAGCCCGGATTTTGGCTGGGTTTGCTTCGATTCCTCTATTGGAAACGATAAAGCCTGGCAGTTTTCCAGTGGGGACGCCGAAGACACACTTTTTCGGGTTGAGCTTGATGCCATATGCCCTGAAGTTGTCAAATGTAAGATGTAAGTCGTCTATTAGTGTTTCCACATGCCTGGTTTTGATGACGACGTCATCAACGTAAGCTTCTACTGTTTTGCCAATCTGTTTCTCCAGGCATGTTTGAATCATGCGTTGATATGTGGCGCCGGCGTTCTTGAGCCCAAAGGGCATGGTATTGAAGCAGAATGGCCCGTATGGGGTAATAAATGTTGTTGCAGCTTGATCGGATTCCTTCATTTTGATTTGAGGGTATCCGGAGTATGAATCGAGGAAACACAGTGAGTCGTGCCCTGTGGTGGCGTCAATGATTTGATCAATGCGGGGGAGGGGGAAGGGATCCTTGGGGCTCGCTTTGTTGAGGTCTTTGAAATCGACGCACATGTGCCAGGATTTGTCCTTCTTTGGTACCATCACCAGGTTTGCCATCCAGTCCGGATGTTTGATTTCTCTAATGAATGCGGCCTCGATGAGTTTGGCTAGTTCCTCCCCCATGGCTTGTCGCTTGGGTTCGGAAAAGCGCCATAGTGTTTGCTTAACCGGTTTAAACCCCTTTAATATATTGAGGCTATGTTCGGCCAGCTTGCGTGGGATTCCTGGCATGTCCGAAGGGTGCCAGGCAAATATGTCCCAGTTTTCAAGCAGGAATTCTCGTAGTGCGGTGTCAACTGTTGGGTTCAGTTGAGCTCCGATGGATGATGTCTTCTTGGGGTCCGTTGGGTGGACCTGGAATTTGACTATTTCTTCTGCCGGTTTGAACGAGGTGGATTTGGGGCGTTTGTCGAGGATCACATTGTCCCTGTCCACTGTGGAGCGCAGTGCGGTTAATTCTTCAGCCGCAAGGGCTTCAGATAGCGCCTCCAGGGCTACGGATGCGATTTTGTTTTCAGCATGGAGTGCTATGTCTGGAACACTGACGAGAGTGATTATACCATTTGGTCCGGGCATTTTGAGCTTCATATATCCATAGTGAGGCATAGCTTGGAAGCATGTAAAAGCATCCCGCCCTAACAGGGCGTGATATCCGCTGTTGAAAGGGGCCACTTGGAAGGTTATTTCTTCGGACCGATAGTTCTCCGATGATCCGAATACCACGTCAAGTGTGATTTTGCCCGCGCACCGCACCTCCCGACTTGTAATAATTCCCTAGAAGGTTGTGTTACTTTGTTTGATGCAGCTCCTGTCTATCTCCATTTTATGGAGTGTGTCCTCATAAATGAGATTTAGTCCGCTGCCGCCGTCCATGAGGACCTTGGTGAGTCGAAACCCATCCACGATGGGTCTGAGGACTAACGCGGCTGGTTCTCGTGCTGTTTTGTACTTTGGTTCGTCACCGGTTGAATGTTATAGCCGTGTCGTTCCATGGGTTTATTACAGCAATTTGGCAGACTTCGTTGAGCTCGCGAATTGCCCTTTTGCGCTTGTTATTTGAAGCGAATGTCTCGAAGACTGTTAATACTCTTGGGTCATCGTCTTCTGGGGGGTGTTGTTCTGGGGCGTCCTTGATAAGGATGTCCTCGCCGCTCTTGGCTACCTGTCGTTGTATCCAACATGCTCTAAGGCGGTGGGTTGCGACGGTATCTGTTGTTGTATGTATTTTGCATGGGCCATCGAGCCACCCTTCCAGAACAGTGTTGTGTCGTATAGTGGCTTTGTGTTTTTTGACTATTGGATTGGGCGTGCCATGAGGGTACGCCATTTTCGCCTGTAGGGGAAGTTGGGTTGGGGCTGGTGGTTCCCAGCGAGCGGCCCGAGTTTCCCAGGTGATTTCCATCGTGCAGTATTTTTGTACAATGGTTGCTAAGTCAGCAAATTTTAGTATGCGGAGGCGATTGATGCGTTGAGGATTCCTTTATCCGCACAGTTTCTGCAGAACGCTGATATTGCATCCTCGTCACGGCAATCCTTTACCTTGTCCTTGACGAGGAGGAATCTGGCCCAAAAGTGGTGGACCTTCTCCCGAGATTGTTGTTTTATGCTCATGAGAGCCTCTATGCCCTGGTGGGTGGGTGGAATTAAATCGGAACCCCAACCTAACCGGTTGTCCGGAGTCCGACGACCTTCCGGACTAGACAGTCCGGGTTCCAGAATATCTTCTGATTGTTTGGAACCGCCGTCTGATGCTATGTTCGGAGGGCTGGTTGCGTCCTTTCGCGGGTGAGTATCCAGCTCTTCATGAACGGCGACCCAAACATAGTCCGTCTTCAATATAGAAGAAGACTCACCGTCCTGCTCCAGAACTGCCGTGATCTGGTGGGTGACCGGTGGGATTTCGGTTTCTCCCTGATCGGTTTTAGGCCCGATCTGATCATAATCTGTGATGATTCCCAAAGCGGTGATGCGATCTAGGAGCTCATTTAAGGACGAAAACTCAACCGGATCCATCTGCTTGGAGTGCTCGGAGTTGATGCGAAGGGGATTTTCGATGGCCCGAGAGGTCATCGTCGGCACCGCGGCCGAACGGGCAATCATAGTAAAGTCGCCCAGCCGGAGGGTTTGGCCCGAGGCCAAAACTACCCCTAGGGTAATATTGTCTTTAATGACAAGGCGAGCCATTGAGCCTTTCATCGATGGCACAGTGGAACTCTCAATGGAAGCACTAATGTCGGTGTTAAAACCGGCGGATCTCGGGTAGGGGGTCCCAAACTGTGTGTCTAAGATCGATGGTAACAGGAGACGGGGGACACGATGTTTACCCAGGTTCGGGCCCTCCCTATGGAGGTAATACTCTACGTCCTGCCTGATTGATATTGATGAATATGAGTATTACAAGAGTGGATCTACCACGAGATCGTAATGGATAAACCCTAGAAGTCTAGCCTATATGGGTATGGTAACGAGTATACGTGGTGTCCTTTCCAGACTATCCCCTTCGGTTTATATAGACACCGAGGGGATCTAGGGTTTACATGTAGTTGGGTACATAAGAAGAAATCTTCGGTCGCCAAGCTTGCCGTCCACGCCAAGTAGAGTCCAATCCAGACACGGTGCAGTCTTCGGCCTTCATGTCTTCACAACCCATCAGTCCGGCCCATGGATAACAGGCCGGACGCCCGAGGACCCCTTAGTCCAGGACTCCCTCAGATTCCACTATTGATCAACAGGAAACTAAACATAACAATGACCAAGATCTTCATCGAGCTCCCACTTGGACTCGGTTGAGTCACCTGCACTGGTATCATCGGCACCTGCAACTGTTTGGAAGTATTTGTGAGTCACGAGGACTCATCAATCTCACACCCACGAGATCAAGACTATATAAGATTATGGTTAGGGTAAGGTATGATGAGGTGGAGTTGCAGCAAGCACTAAGCATATGTGGTGGCTAACATACGTAAATAAGAGCGAGAAGAGAAGCAACGCAACGGTCGAGAAGCTAGAAGTGATCAAGAAGTGATCCTGAAACTACTTACATTCAAGCATAACACAAGAACCGTGTTCACTTCCCGGACTCCGTCGAGAAGAGACCATCACGGCTACACACACGGTTGATGCATTTTAATTAACTTAAGTGTCAAGTTCTCTACAATCGGACATGAACAAATTCCCATCTACCACATAACCGCGGGCACGACTTTCAAAAGTTCAAACCCTGCAGGGGTGTCCCAACTTAGCCCATCACAAGCTCTCACGGTCAACGAAGGATATTCCTTCTCCTGGGAAGACCCGATCAGTCTCGGAATCCCGGTTACAAGACATTTCAACAATGGTAAAACAAGACCAGCAAAGCCGCCTGATGTGCCGACAATCCCGATAGGAGCTGCACATATCTCGTTCGCAGGGCAACACCGGATAGGTCAAGCTACAAGTAAAACCAGCCCTCAAGTTGCCCCGAGGTGGCCCTGTAGGCTGCCCGATTCGGACCAACACTTAGAGAAGCACTGGCCCGGGGGGTTAGAATAAAGATGACCCTCGGGTTAATTACTCCAAAGGGAAAGGTATAGGTTGTTAGGAAAATGTAAAACCAAGGTTGTGCCTTGCTGGAGGAGTTTTATTCAAAGCGAACTGTCAAGGGGTTCCCATAACACCCAACCGCGCAAGGGACGCAAAATCAAGGAACATAACACCGGTATGACGGAAACTAGGGCGGCAAGAGTGGAACAAAACACCAGGCATACGGCCGAGCCTTCCACCCTTTACCAAGTATATAGATGTATTAATTAAATAAGAGATATTGTGACATCCCAACTGTTGGAAATATGCCCTAGAGGCAATAATAAATTGATTATTATTATTATATTTCCTTGTTCATGATTATCGTTTATTATCCATGCTAGAATTGTATTGATAGGAAACTCAGATACATGTGTGGATACATAGACAACACCATGTCCCTAGTAAGCCTCTAGTTGACTAGCTCGTTGATCAATAGATGGTTATGGTTTCCTGGCCATGGACATTGGATGTCGTTGATAACGGGATCACATCATTAGGAGAATGATGTGATGGACAAGACCCAATCCTAAGCCTAGCACAAGATCATGTAGTTCGTATGCTAAAGCTTTTCTAATGTCAAGTATCATTTCCTTAGACCATGAGATTGTGCAACTCCCGGATACCGTAGGAGTGCTTTGGGTGTGCCAAATGTCACAACGTAACTGGGTGGCTATAAAGGTACACTACAGGTATCTCCGAAAGTGTCTGTCGGGTTGGCACGAATCAAGACTGGGATTTGTCACTCCGTGTAAACGGAGAGGTATCTCTGGGCCCACTCAGTAGGACATCATCATAATGTGCACAATGTGATCAAGGAGTTGATCACGGGATGATGTGTTACGGAACGAGTAAAGAGACTTGCCCGTAACGAGATTGAACAAGGTATCGGGATACCGACAATTGAATCTCGGGCAAGTATCATACCGCTAGACAAAGGGAATTGTATACGGGATTGATTAAGTCCTTGACATCGTGGTTCATCCAATGAGATCATCGTGGAACATGTGGGAGCCAACATGGGTATCCAGATCCCGCTGTTGGTTATTGACCGGAGAGTCATCTCGGTCATGTCTGCATGTCTCCCGAACCCGTAGGGTCTACACACTTAAGGTTCGGTGACGCTAGGATTATAGAGATATTAGTATGTGGTAACCTGAAAGTTGTTCGGAGTCCCGGATGAGATCCCGAACGTCACGAGGAGTTTCGGAATGGTCCGGAGGTAAAGAATTATATATAGGAAGTGCTATTTCGGCCATCGGGACAAGTTTCGGGGTCATCGGTATTGTACCGGGACAACCGGAAGGGTCCCGGGGGTCCACCGGGTGGGGCCACCTGCCCCGGGGGGCCACATGGGCTGTAGGGGGTGCGCCTTGGCCTATATGGGCCAAGGGCACCAGCCCCAAGAGGCCCATGTGCCAAGAGAAGAGGAAAGGAAGAGTCCTAAAGGGGGAAGGCACCTCCGAGGTGCCTTGGGGAGGAGGGACTCCTCCCTGGCCGCACCCTTCCTTGGAGGAAGGGCCAAGGCTGCGCCCCCCCCCCCCCTCTCCCTTGGCCCTATATATAGTGGGGGGAAGGGAGGGCAGCACCACCCTAAGCCCTGGCACCTCCCTCTCCCTCCCATGACACATATTCCTCCTCCCGCAGCGCTTGGCGAAGCCCTGTTGGAATCCCGCTACTTCCACCACCACGCCGTCGTGCTGCTGGATCTCCATCAACCTCTCCTCCCCCCTTGCTGGATCAAGAAGGAGGAGACGTCGCTGCTCCATACGTGTGTTGAACGCGGAGGTGTCGTCCGTTCGGCGCTAGGATCATCGGTGATTTGGATCACGACGAGTACGACTCCATCAACCCCGTTCTCTTGAACGCTTCCGCGCGCGATCTACAAGGGTATGTAGATCCACTCCTCCCTCGTTGCTAGATGACTCCATAGATTGATCTTGGTGACACGTAGGAAAATTTTGAATTATTGCTACGTTCCCAACAATGGTATCAGAGCTAGGTTTATGCGTAGTTTCTATGCACGAGTAGAACACAAAGTAGTTGTGGGCGTTGATTTTGTTCAATATGCTTACCGTTACTAGTCCAATCTTGATTCGGTGGCATTGTGGGATGAAGCGGCCCGGACCGACCTTACACGTACTCTTACGTGAGACTGGTTCCACCGACTGACATGCACTAGTTGCATAAGGTGGCTAGCGGGTGTCTGTCTCTCTCACTTTAGTCGGATCGGATTCGATGAAAAGGGTCCTTATGAAGGGTAAATAGCAATTGGCATATCACGTTGTGGTTTTTGCGTAGGTAAGAAACGTTCTTGCTAGAAACCCATAGCAGCCACGTAAAACATGCAAACAACAATTAGAGGACGTCTAACTTGTTTTTGCAGGGTATGCTATGTGATGTGATATGGCCAAAAGGATGTGATGAATGATATATGTGATGTATGAGATTGATCATGTTCTTGTAATAGGAATCATGACTTGCATGTCGATGAGTATGACAACCGGCAGGAGCCATAGGAGTTGTCTTAATTTATTTATGACCTGCGTGTCAACATAAACGTAATGTAATTAATTTACTTTATTGCTAACCGTTAGCTGTAGTAGTAGAAGTAATAGTTGACGAGACAACTTCATGAAGACACGATGATAGAGATCATGATGATGGAGATCATGGTGTCATGCCGGTGACAAGATGATCATGGAGCCCCAAGATGGAGATCAAAGGAGCTATATGATATTGGCCATATCATGTCACTATTATTTGATTGCATGTGATGTTTATCATGTTTTTGCATCTTGTTTACTTAGAACGACGGTAGTAAATAAGATGATCCCTCATAATAATTTCAAGAAAGTGTTCCCCCTAACTGTGCACCGTTGCGACAGTTCATTGTTTCGAAGCACCACGTGATGATCGGGCGTGATAGATTCTAACGTTCACATACAATGGGTGTAAGACAGATTTAGACACGCAAAACACTTAGGTTGACTTGACGAGCCTAGCATGTACAGACATGGCCTCGGAACACAGAAGACCAAAAGGTCGAGCATGAGTCGTATGGTAGATACGATCAACATGAAGATGTTCACCCATGATGACTAGTCCGTCTCACGTGATGATCGGACACGGCCTAGTTGACTCGGATCATGTAATCACTTAGATGACTAGAGGGATGTCTATCTGAGTGGGAGTTCACAAGATGAACTTAATTATCCTGAACATAGTCAAAAGGTCTTCGCAAATTATGTCGTAGCTCGCGCTTCAGTTCTACTGTTTAGATATGTTCCTAGAGAAAATTTATTGAAAGTTGATAGTAGTAATTATGCGGACTAGGTCCGTAAACTGAGGTTTGTCCTCATTGCTTCATAGAAGGCTTATGTCCTTAATGCACCGCTCAGTGTGCTGAACCTCGAACGTCGTCTGTGGATGTTGCGAACATCTGACATACACGTTTTGATGACTACATGATAGTTCAGTGCGTAATGCTAAATAGTTTAAAATTGAGGCACCAAAGACGTTTTCGAAACGTCGCGGAACATATGAGATGTTTTGAGGGCTGAAATTGGGATTTCAGGCTCGTGCCCATGTCAAGAGGTATAAGACCTCCGACGATTTTCTTAGCCTGCAAACTAAGGGAGAAAAGCTCAATTGTTGAGCTTGTGCTTAGATTGTCTGAGTACAACAATCATTTGAATCGAGTGGGAGTTGATCTTCCAGATGAGAAAGTGATGTTTCTTTGAAGTCATTACCACCAAGCTGCTAGAGCTTCGTGATGAACTATAATATATCAGGGACATATATGATGATCCTTGAGATATTCGCGATGTTTGACACCACAAAAGTAGAAATCAAGAAGGAGCATCAATTGTTGATGGTTGGTGAAACCACTAGTTTCAAGAAGGGTAAGGGCACGAAGGGATACTTCATGAAACAGCAATTCAGCTGCTGCTCTAGTGAAGAAACCCAAGGTTGAACCCAAACCCGAGACTAAGTGCTTCTGTAATAAAGGGAACAGCCACTGGAGCAGAATTACCCTAGATACTTGGTAGATAAGAAGGCTGGGTAGGTTGATAGAAGTATATTGGATGTATCATGTGTATTTTACTAGTACTCCTAGTAGCACCATGGTATTAGATACCGGTTCGGTTGCTAAGTGTCAGTAACTCGAAATAAAAGCTACGGAATAAACGGAGACTAGCTAAAAGTGAGATGACGATATGTGTTGGAAGTATTTCCAAGGTTGATCAAATATCGTACGCTCCCTCTACCATCGAGATTGGTGTTTGCGTTGAGCATAGACATGATTGGATTATGTCTATCGCAATACGGTTATTCATTTAAAGAGAATAATGGTTACTCTGTTTATTTGAATAATACCTTCAATGGTCTTACACCTGAAATGAATGGTTTATTGAATCTCGATCGTAGTGATACACATGTTCATGCCAAAAGATAGTAACGATAGTACCACCTACTTGTGGCACTGCCACGTAAGTCATATCGGTATAAAACGCATGAAGAAGCTCCATGTTGATGGATCTTTGGGCTCACTTGTTTTGAAAGGTTTGAGACATGCGAACCATGTCTATTGGTGTATATGCATGAAGAAACTCCATGCAAATGGACCGTTTGGACTCACTTGATTTTGAATCACTTGAGACATGCAAATCATACCACATGGGCAAGATGACTGAAAGCCTCGTTTTCAGTAAAATGGAACTAGAAAGCAACTTGTTGGAAGTAATACATTTTGATGTGTGCAATCCAATGAGTGCTGAGGCATGTAGTGGATATCGTTATGTTCTTACTTCACAGATGATTTGAGTAGATGTTGAGTATATTTACTTGATGAATCACGAGTCTGAATTATTGAAAGGTTCAAGTAATTTCAGGGTGAAGTTGAAAGATCATCGTGACAAGAGGATAAAATATATATGATATGATCATAGAGATGAATATCTGAATTACGAGTTTGGCACAGAATTAAGATATTGTGGAAATTGTTTCACAACTAATACAGCCTGGAACACCATAGTGTGATGGTGTGTCCGAACATCATAACTGCACCCTATTGGATATGATGCATACCATGATGTCTCTTATCGAATTACCACGATAGTTTATGGGTTAGGCATTAAAGACAACCACATTCACTTTAAATAGGGCACCACGTAATTCCAATTAGATGACACCATATGAACTATGGTTTAGAGAAACCTAAGCTGTCATTTCTTAGAAGTTTGGGGCTGCGACGCTTATGTGAAAAAGTTTCAGGCTGATAAGCTCGAACCCAAAGCGGATAAATGCATCTTCATAGGACACCCTAAATAGTTGGGTATACCTCCTGTCTCAGATTCGAAAGCAATAAGGGATTGTTTCTAGAATCGGGTCCTTTCTCGAGGAAAAGTTTCTCTCGAAAGAATTGAGTGGGAGGATGGTAGAGACTTGATGAGGTTATTGAACCATCACTTCAACTAGTGTATAGCAGGGCACAGGAAGTTGTTCCTGTGGCACCTACAACAATTGAAGTGGAAGCTTATGATAGTGATCATGAAACTTCAGATCAAGTCACTACCAAACCTCGTGGGATGACAAGGATGCGTACTACTTCAGAGTGGTATGTGATCCTGTCTTGGAAGTCATGTTGCTAGACAACAATGAACCTACGAGCTATGGAGAAGCGATGGTGGGCCTGGATACCAAAAATGGCTCGAGGCCATATAATCCGATCGAGGATCCATATATGAAAACAAAGTGTAGATTTTGGAAGAACTACTTGATGGTCGTAAGGCTGTTAGGTACATATGGATTTTAAAAGGAAGACGGACAATGATGGTACGTATCACCATTAAGAAAGCTCGACTTGTCATTAAGATGTTTTCCGACAAGTTCAAGGAGTTGACTGCGATGAGACTTTCTCACTCGTAGCGATGCTAAGAGTCTGTTGGAATTATATTAGCAATTACTGCATTATTTATGAAATCTTGCAGATAGGATGTCAAAACATTGTTTCCTTGTCGATTTTCTTGAGGAAAGGTTGTATGTGATACAACCGGAAGGTTTTGTCAATCCTGAAAGATGCTAATAAGTATGCAAAGCTCCAGCAATCCTTCTAAGGACTGGAGTAAGCATCTCGGAGTTGGAATATACGCTTTGATGATGATCAAAGATTTTGGGTGTATACAAAGTTTATGAGAAACTTGTAATTCCAAAGAAGTGAGTGGGAGCACTATAGAATTTCTGATGAGTATATGTTGTTGACATATTGTTGATCAGAAATGACGTAGAATTTCTAGAAAGCATATAGGGTTATTTGGAAAGTGTTTTTCAATGGAAAGCCTGGATTAAGCTACTTGAATATTGAGCATCAAGATCTATAAGGATAGATCAAAATGCTTAATGGTACTTTCAAATGAGCACATACCTTGACATGATCTTGAAGGTATTCAAGATGGATTAGTCAAAGAAGGAGTTCTTGCCTGAGTTGTAAGGTATGAAGTTAAGACTTAAAGCTCGACCACGGCAGAAGAAAGAGAAAGGACGAAGGTCGTCCCCTGTGCTTTAGGCTCTACAGTATGCTATGCTGTGTACCGCACCTAAAATGTGCCTTGCGATGAGTCAGTCAAGGGGTACAAGAGTGATCTAAGAATGGATCACAGGACAGCGGTCAAAGTTATCCTTAGTAACTAGTGGACTAAGGAATTTTCTCGGTTATGGAGGTGATAAAGAGTTCGACGTAAAGAGTTACGTCGATGCAAGCTTAACACCTATCTGGATAGCTCTGAGCAGAGATACCGGATACGTATAATGGAGCAACAATTTAGAATAGCTCCAAGCAGAACAGTTATTTGGAATAGCTCCAAATGTAGCATAGTAGTTGCATCTACAAGATGACATAGAAATTTGCGAAGTACATACGGATCTGAAAGATTCAGACCCGTTGACTATAAAATCTCTCACAAGCATAACATGATCAAACCTAGAACTCATCGAGTGTTAATCACATGGTAATGTGAACTAGATTATTGACTCTAGTAAACTCTTTGGGTGTTAGTCACATGGGGATGTGACCTTGAGTGTTAGTCACATAGCGATGTGAACTGGATTATTGACTCTAGTGCAAGTGGGAGACTGTTGGAAATATGCCCTAGAGGCATTTTCATGATAATCGTTTATTATCCATGCTAGAATTGTATTGATAGGAAACTCAGATACATGTGTGGATACATAGACAACACCATGTCCCTAGTAAGCCTCTAGTTGACTAGCTCGTTGATCAATAGATGGTTACGGTTTCCTGGCCATGGACATTGGATGTCATTGATAACGGGATCACATCACTAGGAGAATGATGTGATGGACAAGACCCAATCCTAAGCCTAGCACAAGATCATGTAGTTCGTATGCTAAAGCTTTTCTAATGTCAAGTATCATTTCCTTAGACCATGAGATTGTGCAACTCCCGGATACCGTAGGAGTGCTTTGGGTGTGCCAAACGTCACAACGTAACTGGGTGGCTATAAAGGTACACTACAGGTATCTCCGAAAGTGTCTGTTGGGTTGGCACGAATCGAGACTGGGATTTGTCACTCCGTGTAAACGGAGAGGTATCTCTGGGCCCACTCGGTAGGACATCATCATAATGTGCACAATGTGATCAAGGAGTTGATCACGGGATGATGTGTTACGGAACGAGTAAAGAGACTTGCCGGTAACGAGATTGAACAAGGTATCGGGATACCGATGATCGAATCTCGGGCAAGTATCGTACCGCTAGACAAAGGGAATTATATACGGGATTGATTAAGTCCTTGACATCGTGGTTCATCCAATGAGATCATCGTGGAACATGTGGGAGCCAACATGGGTATCCAGATCCCGCTGTTGGTTATTGACCGGAGAGTCATCTCGGTCATGTCTGCATGTCTCCCGAAACCGTAGGGTCTACACACTTAAGGTTCGGTGACGCTAGGGTTATAGAGATATTAGTATGCGGTAACCCGAAAGTTGTTCGGAGTCCTGGATGAGATCCCGGACGTCACGAGGAGTTCCGGAATGGTCCGGAGGTAAAGAATTATATATAGGAAGTGCTATTTCGGCCATCGGGACAAGTTTTGGGGTCATCGGTATTGTACCGGGACCACCGGAAGGGTCCCGAGGGTCCACCGGGTGGGGCCACCTGCCCCGGGGGGCCACATGGGCTGTAGGGGGTGCTCCTTGGCCTATATGGGCCAAGGGAACCAGCCCCAAGAGGCCCATGCGCCAAGAGAAGAGGAAAAGGAAGAGTCCTAAAGGGGGAAGGCACCTCCGAGGTGCCTTGGGGAGGAGGGACTCCTCCCTGGCTGCACCCTTCCTTGGAGGAAGGGCCAAGGCTGCGCCCCCCCCCTCTCCCTTGGCCCTATATATAGTGGGGGGAAGGGAGGGCAGCACCACCCTAAGCCCTGGCGCCTCCCTCTCCCTCCCATGACACATATTCCTCCTCCCGCAGCGCTTGGCGAAGCCTTGTTGGAATCCCGCTACTTCCACCACCACGCCGTCGTGCTGCTGGATCTCCATCAACCTCTCCTCCCCCCTTGCTGGATCAAGAAGGAGGAGACATCGCTGCTCCGTACGTGTGTTGAACGCGGAGGTGCCGTCCGTTCGGCACTAGGATCATCGGTGATTTGGATCACGATGAGTACGACTCCATCAACCCCGTTCTCTTGAACGCTTCCGCACGCGATCTACAAGGGTATGTAGATCCACTCCTCCCTCGTTGCTAGATGACTCCATAGATTGATCTTGGTGACACGTAGGAAAATTTTGAATTGTTGCTATGTTCCCCAACACCAACATATCCATGTTCCAACATGGAACAAACTTCATCTTCACCTTCAACTAACAACGCTATAAGAGGGGCTGAGCAAAAGCGGTAACATAGCCAAACAAGGTTGCTAGGAAGGAGGGTTAGAGGCTTGACATGGCAATATGGAAGGCATGATATAACAAGTGGTAGGTAGCGCGACATAGCGGTAGAGCGAAAAACTAGCAAGCAAAGATAGAAGTGATTTCGAGGGTATGGTCATCTTGCCTGAGATCCCGCAAGGAAGAAGAACGAGTCCATGAAGAAGACAAATAGACGAAGTCGAACGAATCCTCACAAACGCGACCTTATCGAAACTAACCCGAAGAAGCAACACCAGAAAGAAGCAAACAACATGGTAAACAACCATCACATAATCATGGATGATGCACAACCAAGTAGGATTCGTGTCCAATTTAATGTCGCATGGCATGGCAAGGTGCACAAACAATACTACAAATTAAGTGGGGCTCAATATGCTACGAGTTGCGTATTGACGAAACACCACATCAATTATTTAGTTCTCTCCCGTTTAGGAACCCAACAATATTAAATGTTTTTAAACATGGCAAGAGATGAAGCATAATAAAACTACCTATCTAGACAAGTTTAAATGAGGCCGGATATAACAAACAACAATTACGGAAAATCCTCATATGCATATTATGAATTTGGTACTGTTCTGCCCTAAACCATATTTTAGAGTATTTAAACATGCAAAGTAAAGCCACCATGTTAAACTAGGCATTTTTACCCCATTTACATATAAAGTTTATTAAATTTGGAGCTACGGTTAATTAGTTATGAATTAAAGCATTTTAACATGGCAATATGAAAATTTAAACAAACAACATTTTAAACATTTTTAACATGGATGAAGGCAACATATTATGAAACTAGACGAAATTCTAAGCAAGTTGAATATATAATTTATTTAGATCCGATGCACGGTTGGTGAGTTATGATATGCATGATGTTGGAGGGCTTTTCTGTAAAACAGACATTCCTGTGGGTAATAGACAAATTCGCAGTAGGAAAAAAACACATCGAGTCGTATCTAGCTGGCCCAACAATGGAAAAAAAGGAGGGTGCTTGGGGCTGCTCACCCATGGGCCTCGGCCCGGTTGGGAAGGCGGCCCGCAGGAGGACGCGGTTGCTGGGTCCGCGGAGGAGCAGGCTGGGCCTTTGGGAGACACGGCCCAGGCGCGGGTTGATGTGGATCGAACAAGGCGACTGGTCAACGCGGGCATTGCCCGTTACACTCCGTCGCTCGAAGCAGAGGATGCAGACCCGATGGCTGGCCGGCGGCACTAGGGCTGGGACTCGAGGCTAGCCGACAATGAGGCACGACGGCACAAGCACGGGGATGGCGTGGATGCAGCCGGATCCATCCGGAATGGCGAGGAGAGGCGGAGGGTCGCGGAGGCGCGAGCGATGACAGGCTCGGGGTCGAGAGGATACGAGGACGAGCGTGTGGCAGAGGAACGAGTCGCGCTGGTCACGCCGGACCAGAGTGACAACGGCGGGCCTTCAATGGGGATGGGGCAGACGAGGCCGGAGGAGGTCGTGGCGGAGCGGTTCCCGGCGTTTGTGGTTGGACTTGGTGGCGCCCATCCATGGCAGCTCAAGGTCGTCGGTCGTGGCTGGTTTCTGGGAGAAAGAGAGATCCATATGAGAGAGATAAGAACGGGAAAGGAGGAAGGGAAGGAGAAGGCGCGAAGGGGTGCTGGCCTGATGGTTGAGGGCGACGCCGTGGTGGTTGAGGTCGCCGACGGCGACGGGGCTGACGAGGACAAGGGTAGTGGCTGCATGGGATTTTTGGTGGCGCGCAAATCATGGGAGGCGGTCGGAGGCTCTAGTTGGAGGGAGGTGGATCGGGATGGATGGTGGTTGGCTCGGCGAGGAAGCCGAGGAGACCAGGTGGGCTGGCGGTGGTGGGCGGAATGGACGGATCGGACATCCTAGGATTAGGGTTAGGCTCATATATAGGTAGGGGATTAGGTTAGGGGCTACCGAGTCCCTCTGATCGAAATCAGACGGTCAGGAAAAATAGCCTAGGGAGACCAAAAAGAAAAACAGAGATGTTTTATAGATGTTAGGGGATGATGCGGACCCATCAGTGACGACTGCCCGGGTCGGGTTCGGGGAAGTTTTGAACGCGCGAGAGGGGTCTAGGCACTGTGCAAAGAGGGTTAGGCGGACGAGGTCAAGTGTGTGGTTTGGCTGAGAAGAGAGAGAGAGAAGAGGGAGGCCCGGCGGTAGTTTAGGGGACCGAAACATCCGACGAAAGACCGGCTATAATGCCGCTATAGTTAACCGTCAGGGGGTCAAATGGACTCCGAATGCGATTAAACTTGGCAGGCGATCTACTGACAACATAACAACACCGCATGCCAATTTTCAACCCATTCAGAGAATATTTTCCGGCCACCTATAAAATAATATTTCGGACGTGCCACGGGCACGTGCAGGTGTGTCTGGGCTCAGAACGGATAACAGAGAGAACTGGGAGACCCGGACGAATGCAAGTTTTGAAAACATGCAGATGCAATGCGGATGATGACATGGCAAGATGCAACACGCAAGCGAATGACAAGGCAACAACATCGAATAACTGGAAGACACCTGGCGCATCGGTCTCGGGGCATTACAACACTCCACCAGTACAAGAGGATCTTGTCCCAAGATCTAGGATGGCACCGGAGAGAAGCGGAAGAGGAAGAGAAAAGGTAAAACTAAGTTGCTTCTTTGACAAATGAGTGAAACCAAAGAACCTTGCGAGGTTGGACAAATTGAAAGAAAGAGAACAACAAATATGAATGATACGTCCATTTTGCCGTCCATTTTGCATCATGCTTTTATATCGATATTTATTGCATTATGGGTTGTTATTACACATTTATGTCACAATACTTATACCTATTCTCTCTTATTTTACAAGGTTTACATAAAGAGGGAGAATGCCGGCAGCTGGGATTCTGGGCTGGAAAAGGAGAAAATATTAGAGACCTATTCTGCACAGCTTCAAAAGTCCTGAAACTTCACGGAAGACATTTTCAGAATATATGAAAAATACTGAGCGCAAGAAGTTCACCAGGGGGGCCACACCCTGCCCACGAGGGTGGGGGGTGCGCCCCCTACCTCGTGGGCCCCATAGTGGCCCTCCGATGGCCATCTTCTGCTATATGGAGTCTTTCAATGAGGAAAAAATCATAAGTCGTCTCCTCAGACGAAACTCCGCCGCCACGAGGCGGAACCTTGGCGGATCCAATCGAGGGCTCCGAAAAAGCTGTTCTGCCGGGGAAACTTCCCTCCGGGAGGGGGAAATCATCACCATCGTCATCACCAATGCTCCTCTCATCGGGAGAGGGCAATCTCCATCAACATCTTAACCAGCACCATCTCCTCTCAAAACCCTAGTTCATCTCTTGTATCCAATTCTTGTCTCCAAGTCCGGGATTGGTACCTGCGGGTTGCTAGTAGTGTTAATTACTCCTTGTAGTTGATGCTAGTTGGTTTATTTGGTGGAAGATCATATGTTCAGATCCTATATGCATATTAATACCCCTCTTATTATGAACATGATTATGCTTTGTGAGTAGTTACGTTTGTTCCTGAGGACATGGGAGAAGTCTTGCTATTAGTAGTCATGTGAATTTGGTATTCGTTCGATATTTTGATGAGATGTATGTTGTCTCTCCTCTAGTGGTGTTATGTGAACGTCGACTACATAACACTTCACCATTATTTGGGCCTAGAGGAATGCATTGGGAAGTAATAAGTAGATGATGGTTTGCTAGAGTGACAGAAGCTTAAACCCTAGTTTATGTGTTGCTTCGTAAGGGGCTGATTTGGATCCATATGTTTCATGCTATGGTTAGGTTTACCTTAATACTTTTGTTGTAGTTGCGGATTCTTGCAATAGAGGTTAATCATAAGTGGGATGCATGTCCAAGTAAGGACAGTACCCAAGCATCGGTCCACCCACGTACCAAATTATCGAAGTACCGAACACGAATCATATGAACGTGATGAAAACTAGCTTGACGATATTCCCATGTGTCCTCGGGAGTGCTTTTCTCTATATAAGAGTTTGTCCAGGCTTTTCCTTTGCTACAAAAAGGATTGGGCTACCTTTCTGCACTTTATTTACTTTTGTTACTTGTTGCTCGTTACAAATTATCCTATCACAAAACTATCTGTTACCACTTATTTCAGTACTTGCAGAGAATACCTTGCTGGAAACCGCTTATCATTTCCTTCTACTCCTCGTTGGGTTCGACACTCTTACTTATCGAAAGGACTATGATTGATCCCCTATACTTGTGGGTCATCAAGACACTTTTCAGGCGCCGTTACCAGGGAGTGA
This sequence comes from Triticum aestivum, assembly GCF_018294505.1. Taxonomy (NCBI): domain Eukaryota; kingdom Viridiplantae; phylum Streptophyta; class Magnoliopsida; order Poales; family Poaceae; genus Triticum; species Triticum aestivum. Next base: position 595,987,108 of record NC_057809.1, read on the forward strand.
AGCGCCTTTGGTAGGTGGAATTTGGTAAGGAAAATTTATATAGTGTGCTGAAATTTACTGTCACTTTTTACTATGGAAAGTAATCCTCTAAGGGGCTTGTTCAGGGTATCTTCACCCCGACCAGTAGAGCAAAGAGTTGCTCCTCAACCTACTGAACCTACTGAAAATGAAAATGTCTGCTTTGAAATTCCTTCGGGTATGATAGAAAAACTGCTAGCTAATCCTTTTGCAGGAGACGGAACAACGCATCCTAATGAGCACCTAATATATGTGGATGAACTTTGTGGATTATTTAAGCTTGCAGGTGTACCCGAAGATGTTATTAAGAAGAAGGTCTTCCCTTTATCTTTGAAGGAAGATGCATTGACATGGTATAGGCTATGTTATGATACAGGGTCATGGAACTACAAACGATTGAAATTGGAATTTCATCAGAAGTTTTATCCTATGCATCTTGTTCATCGTGATCGCAATTATATATATAATTTTTGGCATCGCGAAGGAGAAAGCATTGCTCAAGCTTGGGGGAGGCTTAAATCAATGTTATATTCATGCCCCAATCATGAGCTCTCAAGAGAGATGATTATTCAAAATTTATATGCTCGACTCTCTGATAACAATCGCACCATGCTCGATACTTCTTGTGCTGGCTCTTTTATGACGAAGACTATTGAATTCAAATAGGATTTATTGGAAAGAATTAAACACAACTTTGAAGATTGGGACCTTGACGAAGGTAAGGAGTTAGGTATGATACCTAAGTTTGATTGTGTTAAATCTTTTGTGGATACCGATGTTTTCCGTAAATTTAGCACTAAATATGGACTTGACTCTGAGATAGTAGCCTGTTTCTGTGAATCTTTTGCTACTTATGTTGATCTCCCCAAGGAGAAGTGGTTTAAATATCATCCTCCCATAGAAGTAAAAGTAGCTGCACCTATTAAAGTTGAAGAAAAGACTATCACTTATAATGATCCTATTGTTCCTACTTCTTATGTTGAGAAACCACCTTTCCCTGTTAGGATAAAGGATCATGCTAAAGCTTCAACTGTGGTTCGTAAAAGCAATATTAGAACATATACACCTCCTGAGCAAGTTAAAGTTGAACCTAATATTGCTATTGTTAAAGATCACTTGCCTGATAATATTGATGGGCATGTTATTTATTTCTGTGATGAAACTGCTAGAATTGTTAAATCTTGTGCTAAAGATAAATCTAGACCTGTGGTAGGCATGCCTGTTATTTCTGTTAAAATAGGAGATCATTGTTATCATGGCTTATGTGATATGGGTGCCAGTGCTAGTGCAATACCTATTGACCTATATAGAGAAATTATGCATGATATTGCACCTGATGAGTTAGAAGATATTGATGTCACAATTAAACTTGCCAATAGAGATACTATTTCACCAATGGGTATTGTTAGAGATGTTGAAGTCTTGTGTGGGAAAACTAAATACCCTACTGATTTTCTTGTTCTTGGTTCCCCACAAGATAGCTTTTGTCCCATTATATTTGGTACACCCTTCTTAAACACTGTTAATGCTAATATAGATTGCAAAAAGGATGTTGTTACTATCGGTTTAGATGATATGTCTCATGAATTTAATTTCTCTAAATTTAGTAGACAACACCGTGAAGAATAATTACCTAGTAAGGATGAAATTATTGGCCTTGCTTCTATTGCCGTACCTCCTAGTGATCCTTTAGAACAATATTTGCTAGACCATGAAAATGATATGTTTATGAATGAAAGAAGGGAAATAGATGAAGTATTCTTTAAACAGGAACCTATTCTGAAACACAATTTGCCTGTTGAAATCCAAGGGGATCCTCCTCCACCCAAGGGTGATCCCGTGTTTGAGCTTAAACCGTTGCCTGATACTCTTAAATATGCTTATCTTGATGAGAAAAAGATATATCCTGTTATTATTAGTGCTAACCTTTCAGAGCATGAGGAAGAGAGATTATTGAAAACTCTGAAGAAGCACCGTGCTGCTATTGGGTATACTCTTGATGATCTTAAGGGCATTAGTCCCACTCTATGTGACATAAAATAAATTTGGAAGAAGATGCTAAACCAGTTCATGATCATCAACGACGGCTGAATCCTAAAATGAAAGAAGTGGTAAGAAAGGAAATACTAAAGCTCCTTGAGGCATGTATAGTCTATCCCGTTGCTGATAGTCAGTGGGTAAGTCTTGTCCATTGTGTCCCTAAGAAGGGAGGTATTACTGTCGTTCCTAATGATAAAGATGAACTGATTCCTCAAAGAATTATTACAGGTTATAGGATGGTAATTGATTTCCGCAAATTAAATAAGGCCACTAAAAAGGATCATTACCCCTTACCTTTTATCGATCAAATGCTAGAAAGATTATCCAAACATACACATTTCTGCTTTCTAGATGGTTATTCTGGTTTCTCTCAAATACCTGTGTCAGCCAAGGATCAATCAAAGACTACTTTTACTTGCCCTTTTGGTAATTTTGCTTATAGACGTATGCCTTTTGGTTTATGTAATGCACCTGCTACCTTTCAAAGATGCATGATGGCTATATTCTCTGACTTTTGTGAAAATATTTGTGAGGTTTTCATGGACGATTTCTCCGTCTATGGATCTTCTTTTGATGATTGCTTGAGCAACCTTGATCAAGTTTTGCAGAGATGTGAAGAAACTAATCTTGTCTTGAATTGGGAAAAGTGCCACTTTATGGTTGATGAAGGTATTTTCTTGGGGCATAAAGTTTCTGAAAGAGGTATTGAAGTTGATAAAGCGAAGGTTGATGCTATTGAAAAGATGCCATGCCCCAAGGACATCAAAGGTATAAGAAGTTTACTTGGTCACGCCGGATTTTATAGGAGGTTCATTAAGGACTTCTCAAAAATTTCTCGGTCTCTGACTAATTTATTACAAAAAGATATACCATTTGTCTTTGATGATGATTGTGTAGAAGCATTTGAAATACTTAAGAAAGCATTGATCTCTGCACCTATTGTTCAGCCACCTGATTGGTACTTTCCCTTTGAAATTATGTGTGATGCTAGTGATTATGCTATAGGTGCTGTTCTAGGGCAAAGAGTTGATAAGAAATTAAACGTTATTCAATATGCTAGTAAAACCCTAGACAATGCTCAAAGAAATTATGCTACTACTGAAAAGAATTCTTAGCAGTTGTATTTGCTTGTGATAAGTTCAGACCTTATATTGTTGATTCTAAAGTAACTATTCACACTGATCATGCTGCTATTAAATATCTTATGGAAAAGAAAGATGCTAAACCTAGACTTATTAGATGGGTTCTCTTGCTACAAGAATTTGACTTACATATTGTTGATAGAAAGGGAGCAGAGAACCCCGTTGCAGACAACTTTTCTAGGTTAGAAAATGTGCTTGATGACCCACTACCTATTGATGATAGCTTTACTGATGAGCAATTAAATGTCATAAATGCTTCTCATACTGCTCCATGGTATGCTGATTATGCTAATTACATTGTTGACAAATTCATACCACCTAGTTTCACATACCAGCAAAAGAAAAAGTTCTTCTATGATTTGAGGCATTACTTTTGGGATGACCCACATCTTTATAAAGAAGGAGTAGATGGTGTTATTAGACATTGTTTACCTGACCATGAACAGGAACATATCCTATGCAAGTGTCACTCCGAAGCTTATGGAGGACACCATGCTGGAGATAGAACTGCACACAAGGTATTGCAATCTGGTTTTTATTGGCCTACTCTCTTCAAAGATGCCCGTAAGTTTGTCTTATCTTGTGATGAATGTCAAAGAATTGGTAATATTAGTAGACGTCAAGAAATGCTTATGAACTATTCACTCATTATTGAACCATTTGATGTTTGGGGCTTTGACTATATGGGACCTTTTCCTGCCTCTAATGGTTATACACATATTTTAGTTGCTGTTGATTACGTTACTAAGTGGGTAGAAGCTATTCCAACTAGTAGTGCTGATCATAACACTTCTATTAAAATGCTTAAAGAAGTTATTTTTCCAAGATTTGGAGTCCCTAGATATTTAATGACTGATGGTGGTTCACATTTTATTCATGGTGCTTTTCGTAAAATGCTTGCTAAGTATGATGTTAATCATAGAATTGCATCCCCTTATCACCCTCAGTCTAGTGGTCAAGTAGAATTGAGTAATAGAGAGCTCAAATTAATTTTGCAAAAGACTGTTAATAGGTCTAGAAAGAATTGGTCCAAGAAACTTGATGATGCATTATTGTCGGAGTAAATAACCATGGGTAGCCTAGCCGGCTCCCCCTGGCCCTTCTGAAAAAATTACGAGCCGATTCGGCCCTCAAGAATCCAAGACACAGGGCCGCCTTCCCCTTGCCGGCTGTCTCCAGGCCGGCTATCGGAAGGCGGCCCGACTTCAGCCCTCATGAAGAATAGCCGCGGGAGGGCCGGCTCCGAGAAGCCGGCCACGAGAAGGCTGACTCCAAGAAGCTGGCTCCCATAAAGCGGTCAAGATCGTACCCTCGAAGTCTGCATCCACATAACGGCGATGTGACGGGCGTGGCTACAGTGAAGCCAGCCACCCCCGAATCCCGGAGCACGCCTGGCACAGTGTGCCGTACAGGTGGCCATGACCCGTCCGGCGCAGCACTATTGCCACGATTGACCCTGATGTCATCCATGACGGGCTACCAGTACGGCCCATGGGCGGTGGGCCCCTTCGGGCAGAGAGACACCCGAAGGCGGCCAGACCTCCCCCAGTCGGCCCAAGATAGAGCCGACTCCCCATAGCCAGCTTGCCGCCTCCCTCGAAGAAGACGCCCCATTAAGGAGAGAAGACGCGGTGGGGCTACAGTGATCGCCCACCGGGCGGCGGCACTGTAGCCACGCCCATTTCGGCGAAGCCCTCGCCACCAAGATTGAGTAACAGTAACCAGCCGCCGACAATGCCCTGACAGTGGGGCCTGCCTGTCGACCAAGGAGCCGGCAGCCAGCTGGACCCACTAGCCGACGGGCCCCAGCAGCCGGCACAGAAGCCGACGGGCCCCAGCAGCCGGCACAGACGGCTGGGCCCCGCGCCCAGCCGGATTACCGTTGTACCCCCGGGGGGTAGGCCTATATAAACCCCCTGGGGCATCCATGCAAAGAGAGATGAATCCCCGCTAGTCTCAGACACCACATAGGGAGGAGAAGAGAGCAAGCCGCGCCCTTCTTCCTCCTCTCGCCAAACAGCTCAAGGAGCACCATGTAGCTACTTGTTCATCTAGTGACCATGCGGAGACCCCGCAGAGCAGTAGTAGGGGTGTTATCTTCACGGAGAGCCCCGAAGCTGGGTAAGATTCGCCGGCGTGCATGTCTTCGCCTCATCCCGTTTCCAGGCACCGGCGATGTCTTACTGGCTCCCACAATGATAAGCCACCCGTTGGAATATGTCGCACCTACCACCCGACATTTGGCGCCCACCGTGGGGCCAGGTGCACCATCGTCCAGAGACCTGTTCTGGATGGGAACCCTCTTCCTCCCCCGCGAGCGTAGCCAGCCCGGCACGCCCGATGGTGCTTCCCATGATGCACTACAAGGCGTCACCAACATCTGTGCGGCGAGCAGCCTCGCAGATCTCCTTGACAGGACTCTCATCCCTGACGAGCTCGCCTCCGACGCGGGCACCAACCACCTCGTCAACCTCCTCGGCCAGCTCCACATCTCCGCCGAGCCTGCCATGGACTTGGAGTCGGTCGGCTCCATCGATCCGATGCCTGTCGACTCCGACACGGCCTCAGTCGACACATTCCCCACCAACGTCGCGATCTACAATGACCCGCTTCCCCGGGCCGATGGCTGCGACGCTGTCACCACCGAGGTGATGGTCATCGGCCACGGCGGCACTTCTGACGAGAGCGCCCACGACGCCCCGCACGCGGCGGTCCACGACTTGTCCATCCCCTCCCGGCCGATGCCGACGCTAAAGCACTAGAAGCTCGCCGCCTTGCCCTCCTCACGGAGGGCCGGAAGTTGGTTTCCATGAGACGCCTCACTGAGGCCCACCGACGCAAGGCCGACTGCGCTGCCTTTGGCACGCCGCCCCCAGGCAGGCCTAGCCAGGCCGGCGTTGTCAGACAGCGCGGCGCTGTCGTCGCTGATACGCTAGGAGTCGACCGCCCAGTCTACGCTACTCCACTCGAGAACCTGTGCGCCGCCCAGGCGGCCGTAGACGAGCTAGAGGGACTGAGGGCCGAAGAACTCCCCCACATGACCCGATGTATCCAGCAGCTGATCGATGCAGCCGCGCAGCGGCACGAAGCCGACGCCCGCGCGGAAAGCCCTCCCCCGCGCCGAGATCACGGCGCGATGTCTCGGACGCCGACTACGGGTAAAACCCGCGCGCGGCGCGAGAAAGAACCGGCTGTCAGCCGAACCCGAACCCGAATCTCCATCGAGCGAGACACAGAAGGCCACCCCCGGGTCGTGGAGTTGCGGGGCAAACCGCCTCCGCCCCGGCCCCGTGGAGAGAGATATCCCACCCCGCCGCCTGTTACGCATCCGACTCTCAGCGGCCGGCTAGGTCGCCGCGAAGGAGTCGGCGAGAACGACGCCAGCCATCGGATCGACCGCCTGGTGCGATCCTTGGTGCTAGAAGAAGAAGACGATGTCGGGCCGCCTTGCTTCGGCCCCCGCATCCGCGACGAGCCTTTCCCCAAAGGGTTCTCGCTCCCAAGAGACATGCCGAAGTACAACGGCTCCGTGAAGCCGGAAGATTGGTTGATAGACTACTCCACGGCGGTTAGCATAGCCAACGGCAACAGGCGTGTTGCCGTGAAGTACGTGCCCCTCATGCTGCAGGGCACGACGCGGACCTGGCTCAACAGCCTCAAGCTATACAGCATCAACAGCTGGCTAGACTTCACAGAAGCCTTCGTCCGCAACTTCACCAGCACCTACAAGCGGGCTCCCAAGCCCAGGCAGCTCTCCTTGTGCGTACAAGGCCCCGCCGAGTCCACTAGCGACTACCTCACGCGTTGGGCCGAGCTCCGCAACTCTTGCGAAGGGGTGCATGAGGTGCAAGCCATAGAATACTTCACTGCCGGGTGCCGAGAAGGCACCCTCCTCAAGCACAAGCTCCTCTGTGACGAGCCGACTACCCTCGATGACCTTCTGATCATAGCGGACAAGTACGCCACCGCCGACTCCTCGATGAAGACTGAACTCCGGATAGATGCGTCCGGAAAGGTACTCAACCCGGCGCCCAAGACGCCGGCTGGGGACTCCGGCCAACGCCCACACCAGAACGACCACAAGCGCAAGGGCCCGGTGCCGCCCTCCACCAGTCGGCAGGTGGCCACAGTCGAAGACGAGCAGCCCGAAGCGCGGCCCGCACCCAAGAAGCAGAGGGGCGGCAAGCCGGCTTGGCAGCCGGCCTTCTCCTACGAGCAGACTCTCGACGCCCCGTGCAAGTTCCACAGCGGCGCGAAGCCGTCCAACCACACGACCCGGAAGTGCCACTGGCTCACCCGAATCTCTAAAGGCGAAGGGCTCGCGCCGCCTCCACCTGCCGGTCCGCCGCCTCCGGCTCCGCAGCCGCCGGTCGCTCGGCCCGCAGTCGGAGCCGTGCACGATGAGTTCCCCGATGAGAATGCCGCCTATATCATCTTTACAAGTCAGCCCGAAGACCGGCGCAGCAAACGCCGAGAGCACCAAGAAGTCAGCATGGTTGCTGCCAACCCCGCGGAGCACATGCATTGGTCAGAAAAGCCTATCAGCCGGAGCCGGACCGACCACCCAGAGGTGATGCCGTCTCCCGGCTCTTATGCGTTGGTTTTGGACGCCACCCTTGCAACGGATAGACGTGCTGCCCGATTCTCCCGCGTGCTGATAGATGGCGGGAGCAGCATCAACATCATGTACCGTGATACCATGGAGAAGCTGAATGTCAAGACAAAGCAACTCATGCCTACTCGGACTGTGTTCCATGGCATCGTACCCGGCCTGTCCTGCGCCCCCATTGGCAAGATCAAGATTGATGTAGTTTTTGGGGACAAGGAGCATTTCCGCCGGGAAGCGATCTGGTTTGAAGTGGTGGACATGGAGAGCCCTTACCATGCATTGCTTGGCCGACCTGCCTTGGCCAAGTTCATGGCAGTTCCCCACTATGCATACCTCAAGATGAAGATACCGAGCACCAAAGGCGTCATCACCGTAGCCGGCGATTACAAGAAGTCCTCTGAGTGCGCTGCAGCCAGCATCCGGCTGGCCGAGTCCCTTGTGATTGCCGAAGAAAAGAAGATGTTGGACCGCGTCGTGGCCATGGCCGGCGAGCAGTCGGCCTTGTCCCCCGATCCCAAGGAGCATGATGCTCAAGGATCTTTCCAGCCGGCCAAGGAGACGAAGAAGATACCTCTTGACCCCGAGCACCCAGAGAAGTTTGCCGTCATCGGGGCAAACCTAAGTAGCAAATAGGAAGGCGAGCTCACTGATTTCCTCTGTGAGAATCGGGACGTCTTTGCATGGTCCCCCAAGGACATGTCGGGCGTTCCGAAGGAATTCGCCAAGCACAAACTACACATCCGAGAAGACGCAAAGCCAGTCAAACAACCCCTCCGCAGACTGTCGGAGGAGAAACGCAGGATTGTGGGAGAGGAGATAGCCCGGCTTCTGGCAGCTGGCTTCATTATGGAAGTTTTCTTTCCAGAGTGGCTCGCCAACCCGGTCCTCGTGCTAAAGAAGAAGAACAAGTGGCGCATGTGTATAGACTACATGAGCCTCAACAAGGCCTGCCCCAAAGATCCCTTTGCCCTGCCAAGAATTGACCAAGTGATAGACTCCACGGCCGCATGCGAGCTGTTGAGTTTCCTGGATGCTTACTCAGGGTATCACCAGATAAAGTTAGATCCGGCAGACCGCCTGAAGACCGCCTTCATCACGCCATTCGGAGCCTTTTGCTACCTGACTATGACATTCGGCTTGAGAAATGCCGGTGCCACTTTTCAGCGTTGCATGCAGAAGTGCCTCCTCAAGCAACTCGGCAGAAATGCCCACGTCTACGTAGACGACATTGTGGTAAAGATGGAGAAGCGCGGCACCTTGCTGGAAGACCTCAAGGAAACATTTGAGAACCTACACCGGTTCCAAATCAAGCTTAACCCCGAGAAATGCGTGTTCGGAGTGCCAGCCGGCCAGCTCCTAGGCTTCCTGGTCTCCGAACGTTGCATCGAATGCAACCCAGTAAAGATCAAGGCCATTGAGAGAATGGCGATTCCCACCAAACTTCGAGACGTCCAGAAGTTCACCGGATGCTTGGCCTCCCTGAACCGCTTCATCAGCCGGCTCGGAGAGAAAGCTCTTCCTCTCTACCGCCTCATGAAGAAGACCAACCACTTTGAGTGGAATGACCAAGCCGATCAAGCTTTTCACGAGCTGAAGAAGATGCTGGCCGCGCCGCCTGTCCTGGCGGCGCCGACTGAGAAAGAGCCCATGCTCCCCTACATTGCCGCAACCAGCCGGGTGGTCAGCACCGTCATCGTAGTCCAACGCCTAGAAGAAGGCCGAGCCCAGCTGGTCCAGAGGCCGGTGTACTATTTGAGTGAGGTGCTGTCTACCTTGAAGCAGAACTACCCGCACTACCAGAAGATGTGCTACGGCGTGTACTTCGCTGCCAAGAAGCTGAAGCCCTACTTCCAAGAGCATCCCATCACGGTTGTATGCACCGCCCCACTGGCCGAGATCATAGGCAGCCGGGATGCATCTGGCCGGGTGGCGAAATGGGCCATCGAGCTGGCCCCCTATATGATCTTCTACCAGCCTCGCACCGCCATCAAGTCCCAAGCATTGGCCGACTTCCTCGTCGACTGGGCCAAGACCCAGTACCTACCGCCGGCTCCCGACTCCACTCGTTGTTGCATGCACTTCGATGGGTCCAAGATGCGCACCGGCTTGGGAGCCGGCGTCATCCTCACCTCTTCCAAAGGCGACAAGCTCAGATACACGCTGCAAATTCACTTTGCCGCCTCCAACAACGTGGCCGATTATGAGGCGCTCATACACGGGCTCCGGCTTGCCAAAGAACTCGGCATTCGCCGGATCCTATGTTATGGCGACTCGGACTTGGTGGTCCAGCAATCATCCGGCAACTGGGATGCCAAGGACGCTAATATGGCAAGCTACCGCTTCCTCGTTCAGCAGATCAGTGGGTATTTTGAAGGATGCGAGTTCCTCCATGTACCACGAGCCGACAACGAGCCAGCTGATGCCCTGGCTCGAATAGGCTCCACTCGGCAAGCAATACCAACCGGTGTCTCTCTACAACGCCTCCTCAAGCCGTTTAACAAGCCGTCTCCAGAGTCCGATTCCATCTTCGTGCCGCCTGACCCCGACGCAGCCGGCTCGAAGAACCAAGCAGGTGACCTGGGGACTTCGATAGTCGGCCAGGGGGTATCAGCAGGCGGCTCGGGGACTTCCGTAGTTACGCCCGACCCGAGGACTGCCTCACCCGGCTCGGGGACTGCGGTAGTCGGCCCGGAGACTACACCAACACAACAGGCGACGGCCGACTCCAGCATTTCACCACCCAGCCCGCCCGCCCTGATCGCAGTAGCCGTTTTGGCAATAGAAGAAGTCGCAGCTCCGTCATGGGCTCAATCCATCCTCAACTTCCTACTAAACCAAGATCTGCCGGCTGATGAAGTAGAGGCAAGACAAGTCCAACACCAAGCCGGAGCATACACAATCGTCAACAGAGAAATCGTCAAGCGCAGTGTCACTGGAGTCCTCCAGCGATGCGTCGAGCAAGAGAAGGGCATTGCAATCCTCAGAGACATCCACCAAGGAGAATGCAGCCACCATGCGGCCTCAAGATCACTCGTCGCCAAAGCCTTCCGCCATGGTTTCTTTTGGCCGACTGCTTCGGATGACGCCAAGGAGTTAGTTAAACATTGCAAAGGGTGCCAACTCTTCAGCTCCAAGCAACACATGCCGGCTTCAGCACATAAAACCATTCCCCTCACTTGGCCCTTCGCCGTTTGGGGACTGGACATGGTGGGCCCATTCAAGACGGCGCGTGGCGGCATGACACATCTGCTTGTCGCCGTGGACAAATTCACCAAATGGATTGAGGCAAAGCCGAACAAGAAGCTGAATGGGCCGACTGCCGTGACATTCATCGCAGATATAACAACTCGGTATGGCGTGCCACACAGCATCATCACCGACAATGGCACGAATTTCGCCAAGGGAGCCTTGGCATGTTTCTGCGCGACGCAAGGCATCTGGTTGGACCTAGAGTCCGTCGCCCACCCGCAGTCAAACGGCCAGGTCGAGCGAGCCAACGGCCTCATCCTTTCCGGCATCAAGCCCCGACTGATCGTACCACTGGAGCGTTCAGCCGGTTGTTTTCTCGATGAGCTGCCGGCTGTCCTCTGGAGTCTGCGCACTACACCAAACAAGTCAACCAGCTTCACTCCTTTCTTCCTCGTATATGGTGCCGAGGCGGTCATCCCAACTGACACCGATTTCGACTCGCCTCGGGTAACCATGTACACGGAAGCCGAGGCCAAGGAAGCACGAGAAGATGGCGTCGACCTGCTGGAAGAAGGCCGGCTGTTAGCCCTCAGCCGGTCCGCCATTTATCAGCAGGGCCTGCGCCGCTACCACAGCTGGAAGGTCAAGCCAAGATCCTTCCAAGAGGGCGATCTTGTGCTCCGGCTGATCCAGCGAACAGCCGACCAGCACAAGCTCTCGGCCCCTTGGGAGGGCCCCTTCGTCATCAGTAGAGCCTTAGGCAACGACTCCTACTACCTGATCGACGCGCAGAAGCCGAAGGCACGAAAGAGAGACGACTCCGGAAAGGAGTCGGAACGACCATGGAACGCCAACCTCCTCCGAAGGTTTTACAGTTGAAATACAGTATGTATCACGCTAACTTTTGTACTAAGTACGAGATAATAGGCCCCCCGAGGAGAGCTCGGGGACTGCCATCTTTTGTCTATGAATGAAAAGTATCATGCTTATGGCCTTGTCATTGCATTTACTTTTTTCCGTCCAGCACCGGGTTCGACTAGTCGGCGCGGGGACTGGCCGCCTGGAGTTATATTAGAAGTCCTACCCGCAGTCAGACAAGTAGTGTGCCGGCTCCCAAGCCTTCTCTTGCCAAAAGTCGTAGTTCAAAGAACCGGCTGTCCGGCTGGCAAGAGTTAAGGGCAGGAACGGGTGCCCACACGAAAAACGGCTAGGGACTAACGGATTAATATAACAAAAGCCGGTTTTTCTCCCACCACCGACCGGCTACCAGAGTAGCTGGCCGGCCGGCTTCCATTCACCTCGCTCCAATCTAAGAAAGCTCGAGTACTTGCCTTCCCAGAAGGGGAAGGCGGCAAAGGAAATAGCCTAAGGATAAAAAGCATACATGAATGGAAACCAAACACGCAATAATATTTATATAAAAGACCTTCAAAAGGCCAGCATTCAACATAGTTCGAATACACCCCCAGTGGGTGGAACTGCGCAAGTTTAATAAAGTTGTTCAAAAGGCAACAAGAAGGAAAAAACAAGGACGGCAGACTAAGCCAAGGGAGCGACCGGCAAGTCGGGCAGGTCGGTGGAGACGACAGTGCCGGCTGGAGGAGTGGCCAGCTGGCGAACCTCGGCATGATCACCGCCTCCCGCAGAGGGCGCTCTAGCATGCGCCTTGTTGCCGGAGGCATGATCAGGCTGAGGTTGGCTGCCTGCTTCACAAGTCGGCTCAACGTCTTCGCCGTCCTCTCCTTCGTCATCTTCGCCTTCATCACTAGAGGCGATCTCCTCTGCCAAGTCTTCACCCGCTGCTGGGTCCAGCTCGAACCACTCCTCTGGCTGGGCAACGCCGTCGTCATTGATCTCAGGAGCGAAGACGCTGATGTCAGTACACTCGGCGATCATCGAAGCGCGCTGAGCGATAGCCGGCCGCACCTCCTCCAACTCTTCATCGGCCTCCAGCCGCCAGGTGCGCAGCTGCTTCAGGTTCAGCCCCGGATACCAGGCTTGGACGAACTCCAGTGCCCGCCCAGCTCCAAGCCGGGCTGTCGACGCCTTCCAGGCCTCGAAGCGGCCAACCGCCACCTCCAGCCAGTCGGCAGTCCGACTTGGGGTGCGGGGAATTGTCTCGCTTGGCCAGAGGGCGGCCAACATCTGCGCCCCGGCACGCTGGAGGCGGTGGAGCATACGGTGAGCCGGCTGCAGCCGGGCTTGGACCGCCAAGAGCTGCTCCTCAAGCGTCCGGCTCGCGTCCGGCGCGATTTCAGCCCCCGCCTGCCGGCGTACCTCGCGATGGGCCTCGATGGATTGGGTGGCGAAGACGGAGTAGCCGGGAAAGTAGTCTGCACAGAGAACAAAAGCAGCACAAGTCAGAACACAAATTAGGGATCAAAGGGAAAGCAGGGAGTGAAGAAGGCGGCTTACCGTTGATCAGATCCTCGATACGGCTGAAGCCCTCGCTCAGCGCCTGCTTCGCTTCAGCCCAGCCCGCCGCCTCGGTCTCGAACTCGGCCCTTAGGGCGTCCTCGTTGTCCTACGCCTTCTTCAGGGCCGCCTTGTGGCTCTCCTCCTGGTCGGCCAACTCCTTGACCAGGCGGTCACGCTCCAGGACCAAGGCGGTGTACTCGGCTTCCTTGGCGCGAAGGGCGGCCTGGGCCCCGTTGAGCTGCTCCCTCAAGTCGGCATTGGCTCCTGCAAGCATGAAGACAAAGGAAAAATTAACAAGGGGAAGTCGTCAACAAAGATCCGACCCGGCTGCTCAGCAGTTGGCCCGAATCTCGGGGACTACACCTAGTGGGTGCACTGACGCGCCCCCACAGGAGATGAACGAGACAAACACGCACTCCGGTTGCTGGTCAGATCCTCAGTTCTCCGGCCCAGCTCCTGAGCCTGGGAGTTGAAGGCGGCTGCGCGAAGGTTATGGTACTCCTGGAAGATTATACAGGAGGCAAGGATAAGTTAAGTTGTCAGAACCTTGTAAGTTCCAAGCCGCCTGCGCAGCAGCCGCCTTGGAACTCGGGGACTACACCCAGTGGGTGCGCTGACGCACCCACAGGGAAGAAATCAAAAGAGCAAAATAACCAAGGACAGAAGACTCACCCGGATGACGGCCCGCGTCGAGAGAAACTCTTGAGTGTATCGCTCCAGCGAGGCGGCCTGAGCTTGAAGCCGATTCCGGACCTCCTGGGCCGCCGCGTTCAGCTCGCCCGTTCCCCGCTGGGAGTCCACTCGGACGCGCTGACACTGGCCGCCTCCAGGGCCTCCGCCGTCTGGCTGGCACCCGCTGCTCGGTGAGGTTCCGGCGCGGAGGCGCCACCCCCTGCGCGCCGTCGCAATGCCGGTTGCACCTCAAGGCCGACCCCTACCGCCGGCTCGCCCCTGGATGGCTGCTCTGGCGCCGCAACTGATTGGCCGCTTTGGCCCTCTCCAGTCGGCGCCGTCTGCGACGCCCCCTCCACGAAGATCACGGGGTCCTCCCGCCTCTCCATCACCGGCGGGCCTTGGTCGACCTCCTCCGATGGGGGCACGGGAACGTCGGGGGCCACGGCACGGAGGGGAACAACGAGCAGCGGAGGCCGGTTATGCGAGGCCTCCGCCTCCGGCTCCGCGGCTGCCGCCTTCGCCCGGGCCTTGGCTGCCGCGTCGGCCTGCTCCATCGTCGCCTGGGCGGTCCTACGCTCCGCCGCCTCCCGCTCCTCCCGCGCGTTCCGCTCCGTGGCCTCCTTAAGGTCGGCGCGGGGATCCACGCGGCGGGAGCTTGAGGACCCTCCAGTCGGCCCGACTATGGAGCCGTCAGGACCTCGCTCGAGAGAAAGCGCGCGCCCTGTCTGGCAAGAAAATAAAGGTTTAGAAGAGTTTCGGACGAAGAAGACAAAAAGTATATACGCAAGACATTCGACGACTTATGCAGAGATCGCCTGCGGCTGCTTCACCGCCTTGCGGAAGCGGGCCGCCTTCGCGGCCGCCTCATCCCGCTTGGTCGCCGCCGTGGAGGCCTTGGATTTTTTAGGCCGGCTGCCGAAGAAGGTCGACGCGGCCCGGCGCTTCTGCACGCCGCCACGGGCAGCTGGCATGGTAGACGACCCCGCGCCTTGATGATCGGGCGCCGACTGGCAGTGCGGGGCGACTTCGACCACGTCGTCATCCGGCCAATCCTCGAAGCTGGCCCCGAGTCCCGCGCCTCCGGCCTCATCACCTTCCCCCACGATAGCGTCTTCCATGGTGGCCGCTCCTAGGTCCGGATCGTCAGCTTCGTCCACCGTGCGGTCGGGGAGGAGCTGGCGCTCTACCCCCGCGGCCCCGGCTGTCGGCGGGAGAAGAGGGTTCTGCAAAAGGCAAACTAATTGATCAAGAGTCGGCTATCATGAGGCCGGCTACAAAAAAGGAAGAAAAGAAGAAAGAACTTACGGCAGGCGGAGGGTTGGTGCGGGAATACGGCTCCTTGCCGTATCGCCAATCCTCGGTGAGCTTGCAGTTGGACATATAATTCACCTTGTAAGACACCTCTGCGTGAAGCATCTCCCTGGTGCTCAGCCGGCACAGGTCGAAGCGGCCGCTCATTTGGCAGATCATGTGAGGCCGGCCTTGGAGGGGAAGAACTCGGTGCTCCACGAAGGCGGCCACCAAGTCGGCCCCGGTCAGGCCCTCCGACTGAATCATCACCCGAAGCCGGGAGACGGCTGCGTTCCCAGCCTGAGACAGCGACCTGGCCCGGTAGCTCCATGAAGGCTGCCTCCCAGCCGGCGGGCTGGCTACGTAAGCCGGCAGGTTGACGTAGTCGCCTTGCTGGGCGACGTTCTTCACGTAGAAATAAGACTTCTGCCAAAGCTTCACCGACTAGATCAACGGAATGGACGGGAACGGATTGTTCTCGCTCGCCAGCCTCATGGCAATGAAGGCTCCGCAGGGGGCGGGCACGCCCGCGACGACGGTGCCAAGCTTGCTTTGGAAGAACTCCCCCCAGAGCTCGAGCGTGGGGAGAACTCCAAGAAAACCCTCGCACAGGGTGACGAAGGCCGATAGCAGCATCACCGCGTTGGGTGTGAGGTGATGCGGCTGGAGGTGGTAGAACTTGAGGAAGGCTCGAAGGAATCCGCTCGCCGGGAGGCCGAAGCCGTGCAGGCAGTGCGAGCGGAAGATCACCTGCTCGCCCTCCTCCAGTGCCGGCGAAATCACCCTCGCCGGCGCTTGACGAACCCGCACAAGGTTCTCGCCGGGCAGACGCTGCGTCCGGCGGAGGAACTCGACGTGGTCCTCATGGACGTTGGAGCCATCCCACGAGCTCGACAGCGCCATGGGAGCGATGCGGCGGGGAGCAAGACGAAGCGACGGCGAAACGGCGCGGCAAAGAGTTGCTGCGGCGAAGAGAAGAAGGAGGGCGAGAAGGGGCGGAGTGAGGGAGAGCGCGCGAGCCTCTGCCGCTCCCCCTCCTCCTACTTATAGACCGCGTGGCGGAGCCGAGGAGGCACGGCGTGGGGGAACGTGGCGATCAACTGCGCCCACTCCCCCACGTCCTGCGATTATTGTGCCTTGATGGCAGAATAAAACCACAGCCGGAAGGCAAGCGGTCCATGTGGGCCGCAGAAGATCCGCGCTCGGACCAAGGCCTGCGAGTGGTGGGCCTGGGCCTGCGGCGGTGTCCCGTCGCGTGCGTACGTTGGCAGGATTTCCTCGCCACGTCGCCCGCGTTCCCGCCTACGAGAAACGGAGCTTTTCCGAAGACGGCACGCACGAGCAAAGCCGGCCCCTCGGGATAGGAAGCTGACCTAGCTTCTCATCCCTTTGTCAGCCTCGAAGATCGATCAGCTTCGGGGACTACTATCGGAGTAAATAACCATGGGTAGCCTAGCCGGCTCCCCCTGCCCCTTCTGAAAAAATTACGAGCCAATTCGGCCCTCAAGAATCCAAGACACAGGGCCGCCTTCCCCTTGCCGGCTGTCTCCAGGCCGGCTATCGGAAGGCGGCCCGACTTCAGCCCTCATGAAGAATAGCCGCGGGAGGGCCGGCTCCGAGAAGCCGGCCGCGAGAAGGCTGACTCCAAGAAGCTGGCTCCCATAAAGCGGTCAAGATCGTACCCTCGAAGTCTGCATCCACATAATGGCGATGTGACGGGGCGTGGCTACAGTGAAGCCAGCCACCCCCGAATCCCGGAGCACGCCTGGCACAGTGTGCCGTACAGGTGGCCATGACCCGTCCGGCGCAGCACTGTTGCCACGATTGACCCTGATGTCATCCATGACGGGCTACCAGTACGGCCCATGGGCGGTGGGCCCCTTCGGGCAGAGAGACACCCGAAGGCGGCCAGACCTCCCCCAGTCGGCCCAAGATAGAGCCAGCTCCCCACAGCCGGCTTGCCGCCTCCCTCGAAGAAGACGCCCCATTAAGGAGACAAGACGCGGTGGGGCTACAGTGATCGCCCATCGGGCGGCGACACTGTAGCCACGCCCACTTCGGCGAAGCCCTCGCCACCAAGATTGAGTAACAATAACCAGCCGCCGACAAGGCCCTGGCAATGGGGCCTGCCTGTCGACCAAGGAGCCGGCAGCCGGCGGGACCCACTAGCCGACGGGCCCTAGCAGCCGGCGCAGAAGCCGGAGAGCATAGACACAGACGGCTGGGCCCCGCGGCCAGCCGGATTACCATTGTACCCCCGGGGGGGTGGGCCTATATAAACCCCCTGGGGCATCCATGCAAAGAGAGATGAATCCCCGCTAGTCTGAGACACCACATAGGGAGGAGAAGAGAGCAAGCCGCGCCCTTCTTCCTCCTCTCGCCAAACAGCTCAAGGAGCACCGTCTAGCTACTTGTTCATCTAGTGACCATGCGGAGACCCCGCAGAGCAGCAGTAGGGGTGTTATCTCCACGGAGAGCCCCGAAGCTGGGTAAGATTCGCCGGCGTGCATGTCTTCGCCTCATACCGTTTCCAGGCACCGGCGACGTCTTACTGGCTCCCACAATGATAAGCCACCCGTTGGCATATGTCGCACCTACCACCCGACAATTATGGGCCTATAGAACTGCATATAAAAATCCTATGGGTATGTCTCCGTATAAAATGATTTATGGAAAAGCATGTCACTTACCTCTCGAACTAGAACACCAAGAATATTGGGCTATTGAAGAGCTCAATTATGATTTTAAACTTGCCGGTGAGAAGAGGTTATTTGATATTAGCTCACTCGATGGATGGAGAACCCAAGCCTACGAAAATGCAAGTTGTTTAAAGAAAAAGTTAAAAGATGGCATGATAAAAGGATACAAAAGCGTGAGTTTAATGTAGATGATTATGTATTGCTATACAACTCTCGTTTAAGATTTTTTACAGGAAAGCTTCTCTCTAAATGGGAAGGTCCTTACGTTATCGAGGAGGTCTATCGTTCCGGTGCCATAAAAATCAACAACTTCGAAGGCACAAATCCGAAGGTGGTGAACGGTCAAAGAATCAAACATTATATCTCAGGTAATCCCATAAATGTTGAAACCAATGTTATTGAAATCTTAACCCCGGAGGAATACATAAGGGACACTTTCCGGAACGTTCCAGGCTCCGAAAAGGAATAGGTATGTGGTACGGTAAGTAAACCGACTCCAAAACAGCTTTTAAGGCAATATTTCTCCGTTTTGGAATATTTAGAAAAATAGAAAAATAAGAAGCAGTCCGGGAAGGATACGAGGCCTCCACGAGGGTGGAGGGCGCCCCCTACCATACTGGGTGCGTCCCCTACCTCGTGGGCACCTCGTGCGCTTTCCGGACTCCGTTTTCTTACACGACACGTAATTTGGTCGATAAAAATTCATTATATAATCTCCCGGAGGTTTTGACTCCCGTATCACGCAAAAATCTCCTGTCTTTGTTTCGGGCTATTTTTTTTACAGATCCAGGACGTCATGTCGTCTTCAAGTGCCCCCAAGGACCAGTTCTTCAACAAGGTCATCAACCCCAACCTCACGGAGGTGCTGCAACACCCTCAAACCATTGAGATGCGTGAGGGGTTGTTGCACATCCGCGATGTTGAGGGACCAAGGAAGACCGGAAGCACGGAGGAAGGCTCGAGGCATTGGAGCAAGAGGTTTTCAAGTGTCAGGAGATGGTGGAGTGTGGACTCGATTCCAATCACATTATGATCACGGAGTTCACCAACAACCACAAGCTGGACATCAGGGACATTGGGGAGGCCATCTTCAAGCTTCACGATAAAATTGAGCACCTCCAAGCCCAGATCTATGACCTGCAAAATCAAAACTGTGAGTATGAATATACATTCAAGAGGATGAGTTTGGCTGCAGATTTGAGGTTTCAGGAGACTCGATCATCCTTCTATGATGGTGAGCCTGTGCCTTGGAAGAAGGACGACAGGCCTACGCCATCAACAAAACCTGTTGGAAATATGCATTAGAGGCAATAATAAATTGGTTATTATTATATTTCCTTGTTCATGATAATCGTTTATTATCCATGCTAGAATTGTATTGATAGGAAACTCAGATACATGTGTGGATACATAGACAACACCATGTCCCTAGTAAGCCTCTAGTTGACTAGCTCGTTGATCAATAGATGGTTTCGGTTTCCTGACCATGGACATTGGATGTCGTTGATAACGGGATCACATCATTAGGAGAATGATGTGATGGACAAGACCCAATCCTAAGCCTAGCACAAGATCATGTAGTTCGTATGCTAAAGCTTTTCTAAATCTCAAGTATCATTTCCTTAGACCATGAGATTGTGCAACTCCCGGATACCGTAGGAGTGCTTTGGGTGTGCCAAACGTCACAACGTAACTGGGTGGCTATAAAGGTACACTACAGGTATCTCTGAAAGTGTCTGTTGGGTTGGCACGAATCGAGACTGGGATTTGTCACTCCGTGTAAACGGAGAGGTATCTCTGGGCCCACTCGGTAGGACATCATCATAATGTGCACAATGTGATCGAGGAGTTGATCACGGGATGATGTGTTACGGAATGAGTAAAGAGACTTGCCGGTAACGAGATTGAACAAGGTATCGGGATACCGACGATCGAATCTCGGGCAAGTATCGTACCGCTAGACAAAGGGAATTGTATATGGGATTGATAAGTCCTTGACATCGTGGTTCATCCGATGAGATCATCGTGGAGCATGTGGGAGCCAACATGGGTATCCAGATCCTGCTGTTGGTTATTGACCGGAGAGGTGTCTCGGTCATGTCTGCATGTTTCCCGAACCCGTAGGGTCTACACACTTAAGGTTCGATGACGCTAGGGTTATAGGGAAGGTATGTACGCAGTTACCGAATGTTGTTAGGAGTCCGGGATGAGATCCCGGACGTCACGAGGATTACCGGAATGGTCCGGAGGTAAAGATTGATATATAGGAAGTATGGTTTTGGCCACCGGAAGTGTTCCGGGCATCACCGGTAGTGTACCGGGACCACCGGAGGGGTCCGGGGGTCCACCAGGTGGGGCCACCAGCCCCGGAGGCCTACATGGGCCAATAGTGGGAAGGGACCAGCCCCTAGGTGGGCTGGGGCGCCTCCCACCAAGGCCCAAGGCGCCTCCAAGAGGGGAAGGGGGCAAACCCTAGGGCAGATGGGCCCTAAGGCCCACCGCAGGTGCGCCTCCCCCTCTCCCCCTTGTGGCCGCCACCCAGATGGGATCTGGGGGCTGCCGCCACCCCTAGGGAGGGAACCCTAGGTGGGGGCGCAGCCCCTCTCCTTCCCATATATATACTTGAGGTTTGGGGCTGCCCAACATATGTGATTTGCTCTCCCTATTGGCGCAGCCCTACCCCTCTCCCTCCTCGTCTCTCGTAGTGCTTGGCGAAGCCCTGCTGGAGTCCCGCGCTCCTCCACCACCACCACGCCGTCGTGCTGCTGCTGGATGGAGTCTTCCCCAACCTCTCCTTCTCCCCTTGCTGGATCAAGGCGTAGGAGACGTCACCGTGATGTACGTGTGTTGAACACGGAGGTGCCGTCCATTCGGCACTAGGATCATCGGTGATTTGGATCACGACGAGTACGACTCCATCAACCCCGTTCACTTGAACGCTTCTGCTTAGCGATCTACAAGGGTATGTAGATGCACTCTCCTTCCCTTCGTTGCTAGATTACTCCATAGATTGATCTTGGTGATGCATAGAAAATTTTGAATTTCTGCTACGTTCCCCAACCGTGGCATCATGAGCTAGGTCTATGCGTAGTTATTATGCACGAGTAGAACACAAAGTAGTTGTGGGCGTTGATATTGTCAATTATCTTGCTGTTACTAGTCTTATCTTGATTCGGCGGCATCGTGGGATGAAGCGGCCCGGACCAACCTTACACGTACGCTTACGTGAGACCGGTTCCACCGACTGACATGCACTAGTTGCATAAGGTGGCTGGCGGGTGTCTGTCTCTCCCACTTTAGTCGGATCGGATTCGATGAACAGGGTCCTTATGAAGGGTAAATGGAAATTGGCAATTCACGTTGTGGTTTTGGCGTAGGTAAGAAACGTTCTTGCTAGAAACCTATAGCAGCCACGTAAAAACTTGCAACAACAATTAGAGGACGTCTAACTTCTTTTTGCAGCAAGTGTTTTGTGATGTGATATGGCCAAAGGATGTGATGAATGATATATATGTGATGTATGAGATCATGTTCTTGTAATAGGAATCACGACTTGCATGTCAATGAGTATGACAACCAGCAGGAGCCATAGGAGTTGTCTTTATTTTTTGTATGACCTGCGTGTCATTGAGAAACACCATGTAAATTACTTTACTTTATTGCTAAACGTGTTATCCATAGTAGTAGACGTAATAGTTGGCGAGCAACTTCATGGAGACACGATGATGGAGATCATGGTGTCATGCCGGTGACAAGATGATCATGGAGCCCCAAGATGGAGATCAAAGGAGCTATATGATATTGGCCATATCATGTCACTATTATTTGATTGCATGTGATGTTTATCATGTTTTGCATCTTGTTTACTTAGAACGATGGTAGTAAATAAGATGATCCCTCATAATAATTTCAAGAAAGTGTTCCCCTAACTGTGCACCGTTGCGACAGTTCGTTGTTTCGAAGCACCACGTGATGATCGGGTGTGATAGATTCCAACGTTCACATACAACGGGTGTAAGACAGATTTACACATGCAAACACTTAGGTTGACTTGACGAGCCTAGCATGTACAGACATGGCCTCGGAACACAGAAGACCAAAAGGTCGAACATGAGTCGTATAGAAGATACGATCAACATGAAGACGTTCACCGATGTTGACTAGTCCGTCTCATGTGATGGTCGGACACGACCTAGTTGACTCGGATCATGTAATCACTTAGATGACTAGAGGGATGTCTATCTGAGTAGGAGTTCATAAGATGAACTTAATTATCCTGAACATAGTCAAAAGGTCTTCGCAAATTATGTCGTGGCTCGCGCTTTAGTTCTACTGTTTAGATATGTTCCTAGAGAAAATTTAGTTGAAAGTTGATAGTAGCAATTATGCAGACTAGGTCCGTAAACTGAGGATTGCCCTCATTGCTTCATAGAAGGCTTATGTCCTTAATGCACCGCTCAGTGTGCTGAACCTCGAACGTCGTCTGTGGATGTTGCGAACATCTGACATACACATTTTGATAACTACGTGATAGTTTAGTTAAACGGTTTAGAGTTGAGGCACCGAAGACGTTTTGAAACGTCGCGAAACATATGAGATGTTTCGAGGGCTGAAATTGGGATTTCAGGCTCATGCCCACGTCAAGAGGTATAAGACCTCCGACGATTTTCTTAGCCTGCAAACTAAGGGAGAAAAGCTCAATTGTTGAGCTTGTGCTCAGATTGTCTGAGTACAACAATCATTTGAATCGAGTGGGAGTTGATCTTCCAGATGAGATAGTGATGTTTCTCCGAAGTCATTACCACCAAGCTGCTAGAGCTTCATGATGAACTATAATATATCGGGGACATATATGATGATCCTTGAGATATTCGCGATGTTTGACACCACACAAGTAGAAATCAAGAAGGAGCATCAATTGTTGATGGTTGGTGAAACCACTAGTTTCAAGAAGGGCAAGGGCAAGAAGGGATACTTCATGAAATGGCAAATCAGCTGCTGCTCTAGTGAGGAAACCCAAGGTTGAACCCAAACCCGAGACTAAGTGCTTCTGTAATAAGGGGAACAGCCACTGGAGCAGAATTACCCTAGATACTTGGTAGATGAGAAGGCTGGCAAGGTCGATAGAAGTATATTGGATATACATTGTGTTAATGTGTACTTTACTAGTACTCCTAGTAGCACCATGGTATTAGATATCGGTTCGGTTTCTAAGTGTTAGTAAACTCGAAATAAAAGGCTGTGGAGTAAACGGAGACTAGCTAAAGGTGAGCTGGCGATATGTGTTGGAAGTTTTTCTCAAGCTTGATGTGATCAAGCATCGCACGCTCCCTCTATCATCGAGATTGGTGTTTGCATTGAGCATAGACATGATTGAATTATGTCTATCGCATTACGGTTATTCATTTAAGGAGAATAATGGTTACTCTGTTTATTTGAATAATACCTTCAATGGTCTTGCACCTAAAATGAATGGTTTATTGAATCTCGATCGTAGTGATACACATGTTCATGCCAAAAGATATAAGATAGTGATGATAGTACCACCTACTTGTGGCACTGCCACGTAAGTCATATCGGTATAAAACGCATGAAGAAGCTCCATGTTGATGGATCTTTGGGCTCACTCGTTTTTGAAAAGTTTGAGACATGCGAACCATGTCTATTGGTGTATATGCATGAAGAAACTCCATGCAAATGGACCGTTTGGACTCACTTGATTTTGAATCACTTGAGACATGCAAATCATACCACATAGGCAAGATGACTGAAAGCCTCGTTTTCAGTAAAATGGAACTAGAAAGCAACTTGTTGGAAGTAATACATTTTGATGTGTGCAGTCCAATGAGTGCTGAGGCGTGTAGTGGATATCGTTATGTTCTTACTTCACAGATGATTTGAGTAGATGTTGAGTATATTTACTTGATGAATCACGAGTCTGAATTATTGAAAGGTTCAAGTAATTTCAGGGTGAAGGTGAGAGATCGTCGTGACAAGAGGATAAAAATATCTATGATATGATCATAGAGATGAATATCTGAATTACGAGTTTGGCACAGAATTAAGACATTGTGGAAATTGTTTCAGAACTAATACAACCTAAAACACCATAGTATGATGGTGTGTCCGAACATGATAACTGCACCCTATTGGATATGATGCATACCATGATGTCTCTTATCGAATTACCACGATAGTTTATGGGTTAGGCATTAGAGACAACCACATTCACTTTAAATAGGGCACCACGTAATTCCGATGAGATGACAACATATGAACTATGGTTTAGAGAAACCTAAGCTGTCATTTCTTAAAAGTTTGGGGCTGCAACGCTTATGTGAAAAGTTTCAGGCTGACAAGCTCGAACCCAAAGCGGATAAATGCATCTTCATAGGACACCCAAAACAGTTGGGTGTACCTCCTGTCCCAGATCCAAAAGCAATAAGGGATTGTTTCTAGAATCGGGTCCTTTCCCGAGGAAAAGTTTCTCTCGAAAGAATTGAGTGGGAGGATGGTGGAGACTTGATGAGGTTATTGAACCGTCTCTTCAACTAGTGTGTGGCAGGGCACAGGGAGTTGTTCCTGCGGCACCTACACCAATTGAAGTGGAAGCTTATGATAGTGATCATGAAACTTCAGATCAAGTCACTACCAAACCTCGTGGGATGACAAGGATGCGTACTACTTCAGAATGGTACGTAATCCTGTCTTGGAAGTCATGTTGCTAGACAACAATGAACCTACGAGCTATGGAGAAGCGATGGTGGGCCTGGATTCCAAAATGGCTCGAGGCCATATAATCCAAGAGAGGATCCATATATGAAAACAAAGTGTAGACTTTGGAAGAACTACTTGATGGTCGTAAGGCTGTTAGGTACATATGCATTTTTAAAAGGAAGACGGACAATGATGGTAAGTATCACCATTAAGAAAGCTCGACTTGTCGTTAAGATGTTTTCCAACAAGTTCAAGGAGTTGACTATGATGAGACTTTCTCACTCGTAGCGATGCTAAGAGTCTGTTGGAATTATATTAGCGATTACTGCATTATTTATGAAATCTTGCAGATAGGATGTCAAAACATTGTTTCCTCAACGATTTTCTCGAGGAAAGGTTGTATGTGATACAACCGGAAGGTTTTGTCAATCCTGAAAGATGCTAAAAAGTATGCAAAGCTCCAGCAATCCTTCTAAGGACTGGAGTAAGCATCTCGGAGTTGGAATGTATGCTTTGATGAGATGATCAAAGTTTTTGGGTGTATACAAAGTTTATGAGAAACTAGTATTTCCCTAGAAGTGAGTGGGAGCACTATAGAATTTCTGATGAGTATATGTTGACATATTGTTGATCAGAAACGACGTAGAATTTTTGGAAAGCATATAGGGTTATTTGGAAAGTGTTTTCAATGAAAAGCCTGGATTAAGCTACTTGAACATTGAGCATCAAGATCTATAAGGATAGATCAAAACGCTTAATGGTACTTTCAAATGAGCACATACCTTGACATGATCTTGAAGGTGTTCAAGATGGATTAGTCAAAGAAAGAGTTCTTGCCTGAGTTGTAAGGTATGAAGTTAAGACTTAAAGCTCGACCGCGGTAGAAGAAAGAGGAAGGACGAAGGTCGTCCCCTATGCTTTTGTCATAGGCTCCACACGGTATGCCATGCTGAGTACCACACCTGATCTGTGCCTTGCCACATATTTGGCAAGAGGGTACAAAGGTGATCTAGGAGTAGATCACCAGATAGCGGTCTAAATTATCCTTAGAGGAATAAGGATATGTTTCTCGGTTATGGAGGTGATAAAGAGTTCGACGTAAAGAGTTACGTCGATGCAAGCTTAACACCTATCCAGATAGCTCTGAGTAGAGATACCGGATACGTATAATGGAGCAACAATTTAGAATAGCTCCAAGTAGAACATTTATTTTAAATGGCTCCAAATGTAGCGTAGTAGTTGCATCTACAAGATGACATAGAAATTTGCGAAGTACATACGGATCTGAATGCTGCAGACCCATTGACTGAACCCTCTCTCACAAGCATAACATGATCAAACCCAGAACTCTTGGGTGTTAGTCACATGGGGATGTGACCTTGAGTGTTAATCACATATCGATGTGACCTGGATTATTCACTCTAGTGCAAGTGGGAGACTGTTGGAAATATTCCCTAGAGGCAATAATAAATTGGTTATTATTATATTTCCTTGTTCATGATAATCGTTTATTATCCATGCTAGAATTGTATTGATAGGAAACTCGGATACATGTGTGGATACATAGACAACACCATGTCCCTAGTAAGCCTCTAGTTGACTAGCTCGTTGATCAATAGATGGTTACAGTTTCCTGACCATGGACATTGGATGTCGTTGATAATGGGATCACATCATTAGGAGAATGATGTCATGGACAAGACCCAATCCTAAGCCTAGCACAACATCATGTAGTTCGTATGCTAAAGCTTTTCTAAATGTCAAGTATCATTTCCTTAGACCATGAGATTGTGCAACTCCCGGATACCGTAGGAGTGCTTTGGTTGTGCCAAACGTCACAAGGTAACTGGGTGGCTATAAAGGTACACTACAGGTATCTCCGAAAGTGTCTGTTGGGTTGGCACGAATCGAGACTGGGATTTGTCACTCCGTGTAAACGGAGAGGTATCTCTAGGCCCACTTGGTAGGACATCATCATAATGTGCACAATGTGATCAAGGAGTTGATCATGGGATGATGTGTTACGGAACGAGTAAAGAGACTTGCCGGTAACGAGATTGAACAAGGTATCGGGATACCGACGATCGAATCTCGGGCAAGTATCGTACCGCTAGACAAAGGGAATTGTATACGGGATTGATTAAGTCCTTGACATCGTGGTTCATACGATGAGATCATCATGGAGCATGTGAGAGCCAACATGGGTATCCAGATCCCTCTGTTGGTAATTGACAGGAGAGGTGTCTCGGTCATGTCTGCTTGTTTCCCAAACCCGTAGGGTCTACACACTTAAGGTTCAATGACGCTAGGGTTATAGGGAAAGTATGTACGCGGTTACCGAATGTTGTTTGGAGTCCCGGATGAGATCCCGAACGTCACGAGGATTACCGGAATGGTCCGGAGGTAAAGATTGATATATAGGAAGTATGGTTTTGGCCACCGGAAGTGTTCAGGGCATCACCGGTAGTGTACCGGGACCACCGGAGGGGTCCGGGGGTCCACCAGGTGGGGCCACCAGCCCCGGAGGCCTACATGGGCCAATAGTGGGAAGGGACCAGCCCCTAGGTGGGCTGGGGCGCCTCCCACCAAGGCCCAAGGTTCCTCCAAGAGGGGAAGGGGGCAAACCCTAGGGCAGATGGGCCCTAAGGCCCACCCCAGGTGCGCCTCCCCCTCTCCCCCTTGTGGCCGCCACCCAGATGGGATCTGGGGGCTGCCGCCACCCCTAGGGAGGGAACCCTAGGTGGGGGCGCAGCCCCTCTCCTTCCCCTATATATACTTGAGGTTTGGGGCTGCCCAACATATGTGATTTGCTCTCCCTGTTGGCGCAGCCCTACCCCTCTCCTTCCTCGTCTCTCGTAGTGCTTGGCGAAGCCCTGCTGGAGTCCCGCGCTCCTCCACCACCACCACGCCGTCGTGCTGCTGCTGGATGGAGTCTTCCCCAACCTCTCCTTCTCCCCTTGCTGGATCAAGGCGTAGGAGACGTCACCGTGTTGTACGTGTGTTGAACACGGAGGTGCCGTCCGTTCGGCACTAGGATCATCGGTGATTTGGATCATGACGAGTACGACTCCATCAACCCCGTTCACTTGAACGCTTCCGCTTAGCGATCTACAAGGGTATGTAGATGCACTCTCCTTCCCTTCATTGCTAGATTACTCCATAGATTGATCTTAGTGATGCGTAGAAAATTTTGAATTTCTGCTACGTTCCCCAACAAAACCATCACCTTCTCCACCAACAAAGAAGAATTGAGTATCTGGTATGTGCACTCCCCTTGGCAACTGCCAAGCTTGGGGGAGTGCCCCGGTATCGTATCACCATCACTTTTATCTTTACCATTTTTCTTAATTCGATCCTTTTGGTAATATCTTGATGTAGTAGAATAAAGTTTATGACATCATCTAGTTTTGAGTTTTGCTTTATGATCCCTCTATGTAATCGAGTCCGTGAGCTATATATAATAAAGATTAGTGTTGAGTCAAGGGCTTGATTATTTGCCATGATCCTAAGTGAATAAAAGAAAAGAGAAATAAATAAAAAAGGAAACAAAGAGATCATATGGATCTTATGGAGAGTAATGAGCTCACATAGAAAAAGTATGATGAATAAAAGTTGTTGAGAGTTAACAAACATAGTTTTGTCCATCGTTGCAATTAATAGGAAGTAATAAAGAAAGAGAGGTCTTCACATATAA
This sequence comes from Triticum aestivum, assembly GCF_018294505.1. NCBI lineage: Eukaryota > Viridiplantae > Streptophyta > Magnoliopsida > Poales > Poaceae > Triticum > Triticum aestivum. The sequence continues at coordinate 596,015,599 of NC_057809.1, forward strand.
ATATACTATCTTGGACATCTTTTATGATTGTGAGCACTCATTAAAATATGACATGCTAAAGAGTTGACGTTGGACAAGGAAGACAACGTAATGGTTATGTTTTCTTACATCTGAGATAAATTATATTGTCATGGATCATCCAACATGGTTGAGCTTGCCTTTCCCCCTCATGCTAGCCAAATTCATCGCACCAAGTAGAGATACTACTTGTGCTTCCAAATACCCTTAAACCAGTTTTGCCATGAGAGTCCACCATACCTACCTATGGATTGAGTAAGATCCTCCAAGTAAGTTGTCATCGGTGCAAGCAATAAAAATTGCTCTCTAAATATGTATGACTTATTATTGTGGGAGAAAATAAGCTTTATACGATCGTGTGATATGGAAGAAATAAAAGCGACAGACTGCATAATAAAGGTCCATATCACTAGTGGCAATATAAAGTGACGTTCTTTCGCATTAAGATTTTGTGCATCCAACCATGAAAGCGCATGAAAACCTCTGCTTCCCTCTGTGAGGGCCTATCTTTTACTTTTATCTCCTACCTTGCATAAGAGTCATGGTGATCTTCACCCTTCCTTTTTACATTTTATCCTTTGGCAAGCACAGTATGTTGGAAAGATCCTGGTATATATGGCTAATTGGATGTGAGTTTTCATGAACTATTATTGTTGATATTACCCTTGAGGTAAAATGTTGGGAGGCAAAACTATAAGCACCTATCTTTCTCTATGTCTGATTGAAACTCCATACCCATAAGTATTGCGTGAGTGTCAGCAATTGTGAAAGACTATATGATAGTTGAGTATGTGGACTTGCTGAAAAGCTCTTATATATTGACTCTTTCCTATGTTATGATAAATGGCAATTGCTTTGATGACTAAGATTATAGTTTGTTAGTTTTCAATGAAGTTTACGATTCATACTTGAAATTGTGATTGAATTATCACTCTAGCATAAGAAATCATATGACAAGAACTATATAAGTTGTTGTTCTAAGAATGATCATGATGCCCTCATGTCCGTATTTTATTTTTATCGACACCTCAATCTCTAAACATGTGGACATATTTTTCGATTTCGGCTTTCGCTTGAGGACAAGCGAGGTCTAAGATTGGGGGAGTTGATACGTCCATTTTGCATCATGCTTTTATATCGATATTTATTGCATTATGGGCTGTTATTACACATTATGTCACAATACTTATGCCTATTCTCTCTTATTTTACAAGGTTTACATAAAGAGGGAGAATACCGGCAGCTGCGATTCTGGGCTGGAAAAGGAGCAAATATTAGAGACCTATTCTGCACAGCTCCAAAAGTCCTGAAACTTCACGAAAGACGTTTTTAGAATATATAAAAAATACTGAGCGCAAGAAGTTCACCAGGGGGGGGCACACCCTGCCCACGAGGGTGGGGGCGCGCCCTACCCCCTGGGCGCCCCCTACCTCGTGGGCCCCCTGGTGGCCCTCCGATGGACATCTTCTGCTATATGGAGTCTTTTGATGAGGAAAAAATCATAAGCCATCTCCTCGGACGAAACTCCGCCACCACGAGGCAAAACCTTGGCGGATCCAATCTAGGGCTCCGACAGAGCTATTCTTCCAGGGAAACTTCCCTCCGGGAGGGGGAAATCATCGCCATCGTCATCACCAACGCTCCTCTCATCGAGAGAGAGGGCAATCTCCATCAACATCTTCACCAGCACCATCTCCTCTCAAAACCCTAGTTCATCTCTTGTATCCAATTCTTGTCTCCAAGTCTGGGATTGGTACTTGCGGGTTGCTAGTAGTGTTAATTACTCCTTGTAGTTGATGCTAGTTGGTTTATTTGGTGGAAGATCATATGTTCAAATCCTATATGCATATTAATACCCCTCTGATTATGAACATGATTATGCTTTGTGAGTAGTTACGTTTGTTCCTGAGGACATGGGAGAAGTCTTGCTATTAGTAGTCATGTGAATTTGGTATCCGTTCGATATTTTGATGAGATGTATGTTGTCTCTCCTCTAGTGGTGTTATGTGAACGTCGACTACATAACACTTCACCATTATTTGGGCCTAGAGGAAGGCATTGGGAAGTAATAAGTAGATGATGGGTTGCTAGAGTGACAAAAGCTTAAACCCTAGTTTATGCGTTGCTTCGTAAGGGGCTGATTTGGATCCATATGTTTCATGCTATGGTTAGGTTTACCTTAATACTTTTGTTGTAGTTGCGGATGCTTGCAATAGAGGTTAATCATAAGTGGGATGCTTGTCCAAGTAAGGACTGTACCCAACATCGGTCCACCCACATACCAAATTATCAAAGAACCGAACGCGAATCATATGAACATGATGAAAACTAGCTTGACGATATTCCCATGTGTCCTCGGGAGCGCTTTTCTCTATATAAGAGTTTGTCCAGGCTTGTCCTTTGCTACAAAAAGGATTGGGCCACCTTGCTGGACTTTATTTACTTTTGTTACTTGTTGCTCGTTACAAATTATCCTTTCACAAAACTATCTGTTACCACTTATTTCAGTACTTGCAGAGAATACCTTGCTAGAAACCACTTATCATTTCCTTCTGCTCCTCGTTGAATTCGACACTCTTACTTATCGAAAGGACTACGATTGATCCCCTATACTTGTGGGTCATCAATGAACAAAGTTGAAACTCCATTGGAAAAGAGGAAACACGGAACATTACTAGAACCTTATAGGTTGAAATACATAAGAAAAGGGTTTCAATGGACAAGAAGTACATGCAAGCACTCCGGTTGAAACGAGATGTACAAGGAACAATAAAGATCAATTATGACAACACTCTGCTTGGAAATGGAAGGCATAGAATATGAACTTGACAAGATGAGAGGATACTTGACGAAATCAACAACACACGGCCTCCAGAACTATTGAAAGAATGGCACAAGGGGTAAGTAAGATTTCAGACAGCACTCCGGTTGAGAAGGGAGGCAAACTTGAAGGAATGGGAAGAACTTGAAAAGAGGGCACGACACTCCGGTTGAATGGATAAGCAAAAGAAAGAACATGATCTTTGCCCAAAAAAATGGGATGATGGGTCGAAGCGTGCAACATCACAATGCCTCTGGAACAAAAGATAGAACGGATTGAAAGTAACGAAGAAGAAAACAACATCTTCTACCTCGAATGAATTTGAGAGAGCATCCTTAAAAGAAGGATTGAACAGAGTTGTTGAAAAAAATCAACAACAAAAGAACAAGCTTGTTGTGGTCTTATGGAAAATGTGTCAAAATTATGAGGTGACAACCGGCCACTAACGGCAAACAATTGATTGCTTGAGAGCAATGAAGAGGTGAAAACTCCTTTCACCGCGAGAATAGGAGGAAACTTGGATTATCGATAGACACCACAATAAGCAACATTCCTTATGGAAGGCTTTAGGTGAAATATAACCCAAGATCACTCCAACGAAGAGATTGATGGATTTAAAATACCTCATTCTTGACAACATGTGAATCATGAAACATAAACTCAAATTATCAAGAATGACATAACACCACCTCAAATGAAACAGTAGAAAGAATTGCACTTCAGAATTCAAGAAGAGGAATACTTGATCTCCTCAAAACAAAACATGTGTTTTGCACCACGTTTAATTTTGAGTATATAGCTTTGGCGGATCATAACTCCGAGAGAAATCTTGAAGAACAATTGAAGAATGAAAAGAATCCTTGACGAACCACCATGTAGAGCCTCCAAGAAGAACTCCGGTAACAAAAGGATGGTCAAACAAAAGGAAAGAGAAGTTGAAAACAAAAGGTGAGGCCTTGCGATGATTTAGATGGAGTTTCACGACGAGATAATGCGGAAAAACATGGAACTCCAAAAAAGAAAGATGAAAAAATGAGATCAAGAATTTTGATGAACCTTCGGAATAAGAAATTGGATTCAGTCGATGAAACAAGAATAAGAATTACATTATGCTTATCCTTCATCAACCTAAATTGATGACAAGCAACTGATTTGGCATACCACTTATTCTCGTAGAAATGATTAAGAGAGATATAGCGCGAACTTAATGGACCACCGGCAGGATTTAACAAATGAATAAATTGATATGATAAAGAAGGAAGAGAAAAGTTGAATGAACCACCGTAAGATTTGAAAAAGAGCGAAGCAAAGGTAGAATTCATCGAGAAGAATTAGAAACGAATGAAAATACTTGAGGGAATTTAGATACATGAGAACAAAGAGATCAAGAACTGATTAGAGGATATTTGAATGATGCACCGGTAAGATTGGGGAAAGAGAGATGAATGCTGAGAATGAATAATTCTGAGATGAAGGGCTCCGGAGAATCAAACTGAAAAGACTCCTGGATTGCTCCGAATGGTTGAAAAGAATTCTCACAATCGAAAACAATTATGAGAGGATGGCATCAAGCTTGAACCATGAATCTTTGAGAGAACGGATAAGATTTGGAGGAAAACTCTTCTTTGGTCTTCAAACTCCGAGAATGATGGCAAGAAACACCATCAAGAATTGTTGAGACACTCCGGAATGATTAAAAGAGGAGAGGTTGAGCCAAAGATGAAAAAAAATTGAAAGGTCTTGGAGAAAGACATTTGACTGATGATAATTCATTCTCACGTCAAACTTTGAAATGAATTTGAGAATAATTCTGGAAAATTCAGAAGAGCCAGGTAAGATCCTGGGAAAAGACCTGTGGGTTAGGGCCCACTCAAGAGAAACACCGTTGAAAAGTTTGCTTGAAAAGAGAGATTGCACCGGTTGAATTAAATGCCTCAAAACAGATAACAACCTCAAAATAGCTCAAACGGATTAAGAATGGAAACATGAATCTTCTGAGACATCTTCGGCACTCGGACATGAATAGAGAGAGGTGAGCGATTAAGAGGTTCAACGGCATGGGAAAGCATTTGAAACGAGGAAAAGGGATATGATCAACACCAAAAACTTGAATTGAATCCACCAAAGAAGAAATAGAACGAAGAGTGATGAACTTGAAACTCCGTTAGTGTCTTTCCGAGAATCACCAGATAAGAACATTGAAAGAAAAGAATGAAGAGACTTCACATGAATAAAACGGATATTTGGTTAAGAATTCTGAGTCCTTGAAGAAAAAGGGTGGGAGGGCGGGAAAACAAAGGCAACTTGGGGATGGATGAAACGAACACCGTTGAGAAAAAACTTAGAATTGATCTTGCGGATGTTGAAAATGATCGGATCCACTTGAAGAGAAGCACACGGATGGAAAGAATTAACATGACAATATCAATAAACATGAAAGATTAGCATCCACATAGATATATGAGAACACTGCTTAGGAAAGGTATGGAATCAACACTTGACATTGAAGCAACTCGAATACCACAACTCAAAACAAAACAAAGGATTGGCTTGCAAAATAAGCCGGAAACAAACATATGATAGATCCCATATCGTATCATGTGTCTGTTGGAAAGATATCCTACGAGATACTTGAATTCCCACTTATAAAACACACGAAACTTTCTGGTTATGCAATCAGGTGTTGGGGATATAGGGGAAGCATAATATCGCACCGAAACTAACAATCCCTACATCCAGCTATATCCATCCTTCAACACATAACCAAGAAACCCTCGGAAATCATGTACCTCAACCTTCGAAAAGCATCCATTATACGAGTTATGGCAATACTCCCAAACTCCTGACCCAGTATTGGGTGGCGTCGAGGTTATCTCACCAATAACTGCATAGAAGAGATTTTCGATGTCGGTGAAACACAGGTATTCCAGAACTGCAACGATAAAATTACGACGACAACACCTCGGAGCTCAACTCCCCGGGACACTGCCGCAACCCCTAAATGTCAGGAGGCACCAAGAACAATGTTCTTGTCACAAGACTATCGGAACGATTCCAAGATACCCGCGTGATCCTAAAAAGAATTCGTGAAATTTGAGGAGAGAAGAGTCAAAACTTCTACGTCTGGAGGCCTCACCAGAGCGACGAAGGGACTGAGGAGTAAAAAGAATCCTACTCTATGATATATATAATCCTAAGACTCAAAACATTTTGTTCTAGACTCAACAACGTCAGCGATTCGATCAAGCAGAGGGCTCCTAAGTCAGGGATGGCTCTGATTACCAACTTCTTGAAGGAAATATGCCCTAGAGGCAATAATAATGTTATTATTTTATTTCCTTATATCATGATAAATGTTTATTATTCATGCTAGAATTGTATTATCCGGAAACATAATACTTGTGTGAATACATAGACAAACTAAACGTCACTAGTATACCTCAACTTCACTAGCTCGTTAATCAAAGATGGTTATGTTTCGTAACCATAGACATGAGTTGTCATTTGATTAATGGGATCACATCATTAGGAGAATGATATGATTGACTTGACCCATTCCGTTAGCATAGCACTTGATCGTTTAGTTTGTTGCTATTGCTTTCTTCATGACTTATACATGTTCCTATGACTATGAGATTATGCAACTCCCGTTTACCAGAGGAACACTTTGTGTGCTACCAAATGTCACAACGTAACTGGGTGATTATAAAGAAGCTCTACAGGTGTCTCCAAAGGTAAATGTTGGGTTGGCGTATTTCAAGATTAGGATTTGTCACTCCGATTGTCGGAGAGGTATCTCTGGGCCCTCTCGGTAATGCACATCACATAAGCATTGCAACTAATGAGTTAGTTGCGAGATGATGTATTACGAAACGAGTAAAGAGACTTGCCGGTAACGAGATTGAACTAGGTATTGAGATACCGATGATCGAATCTCAGGCAAGTAACATACCGATGACAAAGGGAACAACGTATGTTGTTATGCGGTCTGACCGATAAAGATCTTCGTATAATATGTGGGAGCCAATATGAGCATCCAGGTTCCACTATTGGTTATTGACCGGAGACATGTCTCGGTCATGTCTACATTGTTCTCGAACCCGTAGGGTCCGCACGCTTAAGGTTTCGATGACAGTTATATTATGAGTTTTGATGTACCGAAGTTAGTTTGGAGTCCCGGATGTGATCACGTACATAACGAGGAGTCTCGAAATGGTCGAGACATAAAGATTGATATATTGGACGGCTATATTCGGACATCGGAAGTGTTCCGGGTGATTTCGGAGAAAACCGGAGTACCGGAGGGTTACCGGAACCCCCCCGGGAGAAGTAATGGGCCATATGGGCCTTAGTGGAGAGGGAGAAGGGCAGCCAGGGTGGGCCGCGCGCCTCCTCCCCCCTGGTCCGAATTGGACTAGGAGAGGGGGGGTGGTGCCCCCCTTTCCTTCTCCCTCCCCACTTCCTTCCCCCTCCTAGTAGGAGTCCTACTCCTACTAGGAGGAGGACTCCTCCTTGGCGCGCCTATAGGGCCGGCTGGCCTCCTCCCCTTGCTCATTTATATACGGGGGCAGGGGGCACCCCTAGACACACAAGTTGATCCACGTGATCGTTTTCTTAGCCGTGTGCGGTGCCCCTTCCACCATAATCCTCGATAATATTGTAGCGGTGCTTAGGTGAAGCCCTGCGACGGTAGAACATCAAGATCGTCACCACGCCGTCGTGCTGACGGAACTCTTCCCCGACACTTTGCTGGATCGGAGTCCGGGGATTGTCATCGAGCTGAACGTGTGCTAAAACTCGGAGGTGCCGTAGTTTCGGTGCTTGATCGGTCGGGCTGTGAAGACGTACGACTACATCAACCGCGTTGTGCTAACGCTTCCGCTGTCGGTCTACAAGGGTACGTAGATCACACTCTCCCCTCTCGTTGCTATGCATCACCATGATCTTGCGTGTGCGTAGGAATTTTTTTGAAATTACTACGTTCCCCAACACTTCTAACACCCACGATGCGGCTATATCTCCCACATGTCGAGGCACGACTTAGAGGCATAACCGCATGGTGGTTTAGTCGTAAGTGGGGTAATCTTCACACAATCCCATGTACTGAATAAGAATGGGATAAAGAGTTCGCTTACAATCGCAACTTCACACAAATAACAAGTTAAATATACATCATCCAGAATACAATCAAGGTCCGACTACGAAACCAAAATAAAAGAAGACAACCCCAAAAGCTAGGTCCCTGATCGTGCCAACTGGGCTCCACTATTGATCAACAGGAAACTAAACATAACAACGACCAAGATCTTCGTCGAGCTCCCACTTGGGCTCGGTTGAATCACCTGCACTGGTATCATCGGCAACTGTAGCTGTTTGGAAGTATTTGTGAGTCACAAGGACTCAGCAATCTCATACCCGCGAGATCAAGACTATATAAGCTTATGGGAAGGGTAAGGTAATGAGGTGGAGCTGTAGCAAGCACTAAGCATATGTGGTGGCTAACTAACGCAAATAAGAGCGAGAAGAGAAGCAACACAATGGTCGAGAAGCTATAAGTGATCAAGAAGTGATCCTGAAACTACTTACGTTCAAGCATAAAACAAGAACCATGTTCACTTCCCGGACTCCGCCGAGAAGAGACCATCACGGCTACACACGCGGTTGATGCATTTTACTTATGTTAAGTGTCAAGTTCTCTACAACTGGACATTAACAAATTCCCATCTGCCACATAACCGTGGGCATGACTTTCAAAAGTTCAAACCCTGCAGGGGTTTCCCAACTTAGCCCATCACAAGCTCTCACGGTCAACAAAGGATATTACTTCTCCCGGGAAGACCCGATCAGTCTCGGAATCCCGGTTACAAGACATTTCGACAATGGTAAAACAAGACCAGCAAAGCCACCCGATGTGCCGACAATCCCGATAGGAGCTGCACATATCTCATTCTCAGGGCAACACTGGATAGGTCAAGCTACGAGTAAAAAAACCAGCCCTCAAGTTGCCCCGAAGTGGCCCCGCAGGCTGCCTGGTTCGGACCAACACTTGGAGAAGCACTGGCCCGTGGGTGTTATAATAAAGATGACCCTCGGGTTAATTACTCCCAAGGGAAAGGTATAGGTTGTTAGGCTAATGTAAAACCAAGGTTGGGCCTTGCTGGAGGAGTTTTATTCAAAGCGAACTGTCAAGGGGTTCCCATAACAACCAACCGTGTAAGGGACGCAAAATCAAGGAACATAACACCGGTATGACGAAAATTAGGGCGGCAAGAGTGGAACAAAACACCAGGCATAAGGCCGAGCCTTCCACCCTTTACCAAGTATATATATGTATTAATTAAATAAGAGATATTGTGATATCCCAACATATCCATGTTCCAACATGGAACAAACTTCATCTTCACCTGCAACTAACAACACTATATGAGGGGCTGAGCAAAAGCGATAACATAGGCATGATATAACAAGTGGTAGGTAGCGCGACATAGCGGTAGAGCAAACAACTAGCAAGCAAAGATAGAAGTGATTTCGAGGGTATGGTCATCTTGCCTGAGATCCCGCAAGGAAGAAGAACGAGTCCATGAAGAAGACAAACGGACAAAGTCGAACGAATCCTCACAAACGCGACGTTATCAGAACAAACCCGAAGAAGCAACACCGAAAAGAGGCAAACAACATGGTAAACAATCAGCACACATAATCATGGCATGATGCACAACCAAGTATGATGCACGTCCGGTTTAATGAGGCATGGCATGGCAAAGTACACAAACAATACTACAAATTAAGTGGGGTCAATATGCAACGAGTTGCGTATTGACGAAGCACCACATCAATTATTTAGTTCTCTCTTGTTTAGGAACCCAACAATATTAAATGTTGTTAAACATGGCAAGAGATGAAGCATAAGAAAACTACCTATCTAGACAAGTTTAAATGAGACCGGATATAACAAACAACAATTCCGGAAAATCCTCATATGCATATTATGAATTTGGTACTGTTCTGCCCTAAACCATATTTTAGAGTTGTTAAACATGCAAAGTAAAGCCACCATGTTAAACTAGGCATTTTTCTACCCCATTTACATATAAAGTTTATTAAATTTGGAGCTACAGTTAATTAGTTATGAATTAGAGCATTTTAACATGGCAATAGGCGAATTTAAACAAACAACATTTTTAACATTTTTAACATGGATGAAGGCAACATATTTTGAAACTAGACGAGATTCTAAGCAAGTTGCATATATAATTTATTTAGATCCGATGCACGGTTGGTGAGTTATGATATGCATGATGTTGGAGGGCTTTTCTGTAAAACAGACGTTCCTGTGGGTAATAGACAAATTCGCAGCAGGGAAAAAACACATCGGGTCGTATCTAGCTGGCCCAACAATGGAAAAAGGAGGGCGATTGGGGCTGCTCACCCATGGGCCTCGGCCCGGTTGGGAAAGCGACCCGCGGGAGGACGCGGTTGCTGGGTCCGCGGAGGAGCAGGCTGGGCCTTCGGGAGACACGGCCGAATTGCGGGTTGACGCGGATCGAACAAGGCGACTGTTCAACGCGGTCATGGCTCGTTACCCTCTGTCGCTCAAAGCAGAGGATGCAGACTTGATGGCCGGCCGGCGGCGCTGGGGCTGGGACTCGCAGCCAGCCAACGATGAGGCACGACGGCACATGCACGGGGATGGCGCGGATGCAGCCGGATCCGTTCGGAACGGCAAGGAGCGGCGGAGGGTCGCAGAGGCGCGAGCGATGAAAGGCTCGGGGTCGAGAGGAGACGAGGATGAGCGTGAGGTAGAAGAACTTGTCGCGGTGGTCATGCCGAACCAGAGCGACAATGGCGGGCCTTCAACGGGGATGGGGCAGACGAGGCCGGAGGAGGTCGTGGTGGAGCGGTTCCCGGCATTTGTGGTTGGACTTGGTGGCGCCCATCCATGGCAGCTCGAGGTCGTCGGTCGTGGGTGGTTTCTGGGAGACAAAGAGCTCCATATGAGAGAGAGAAGAACGGGAAAGTAGGAAGGGAAGGAGAGGGCACGAAGGGGTCCTGGCCTGATGGATGAGGGCGACGCCATGGTGGTTGAGGTCGCCGGCAGTGACGGGGCTGACGAGGACGAGGGCTGTGGCTGATGAGGATTTTTGGTGGCGCGGAAATCATGGGAGGCGGTCGGAGGCTCTAGTTGGAGGGAGGTGGATCGGGATGGATGGTGGTTGGCTCGGTGAGGAAGGCGAGGAGGAGACTAGGTGAGCCGGCGGCGGTGGGCGGAATGGCTGGATGGGACATCCTAGGATTAGGGTTAGGCTCATATATAGGCAGGGGATTAGGTTAGGGGCTACCGAGTCCCTCCGATCGAAATCAGATGGTCGGGAAAAAATAGGCTAGGGAGACCAAAAAGAAAAACGGAGATGTTTTATAGATGTTTGGGGATGATCCGGACCCATCAGTGACGACTGCCCGGGTCGGGTTCGGGGAAGTTTCGGACGCGCGAGAGGGGTCTATGCACTGTGCAAAGAGGGTTAGGTGGACGAGGTCAAGTGTGTGGTTTGGCTGAGAAGAGAGAGAGAGGCCCGACGGCCGTTTAGGGGACCGAAACATCCGACGAAAGACCGGCTATAATGCCGCTATAGTTAACCATTGGGGCGTCAAACGGACACCGAATGCGATGAAACTTGGCAGGCAATCTACTGACAACATAACAACACCGCATGCCAACTTTCAACCCATTTCGAGAACATTTTCCGGCCACCTATAAAATAATATTTCGGACGTGCCGCGGGCGCGTGCAGGTGTGTCTGGGCTCATAACGGACAATGGAGAGAACTGGGAGACCACTACACCACGACACTCAAAGCAGCGTCAAATAGTCTGTCGGCATAGGCCACCTAAGGCGACACATTTAGTGTCGGCAAAAACCTTTTCCGACAGAACGAAGTTGTCGCCTATAGTCCTGCCGGGAAAGGTTTTTGCCAACAGATAGTATGACAACGTTGGTGAGATATACAGCGACAGACATTTCTACACCGACAGACTATGTTATGCCGACAGATCTTCTGACAATGTGCTATGCCAACAGATTATGCAACGTCCATTTCTACGCCGACAGTTTGTGTGTCAGTGCGCTATGCGAACAGATAGTGTGACGCTCTATTCTTCTACCGACACATTTGCTGCCAGGGTTCTACATTTCAACACAAATGCAAATGCACCATATTTTGAATGAAATTGCATTCATAATATTCAATTCATGTTCACTACGCAATACATATACAAACAATTGTACTCTTTTGTTCATCACAAGATATCATTGATTAATGCATTCATTCAATACACACACACACACACAAGATTCATTAGTTTTCTTCACAACCTCACAAAAGTTAGCTACAACCATTAAGGAAATACACAAGTCAGATATCCGATAGGCATGTTACAAACAGAATGGCAAAGTTCCTAAGAGATCAAGTGCTTGATCACTGCTCTGCTATAGAATATTATGGAAGACCAACTCATCAATCGCCAAGCCGAATCAAGCTCCATCTGAACAAAATGTTTCATCCATGTTCTCAACAAAAACAATCACGAGGACATCTTCAATCAACTAGTGGACTTGCTACTTTCTATCATTTGTCCCTACAAAAGAACTCATATGTTTCAGCAATCTTAGAAATAATACAATTTCTGCAAATTCGTGAGTTGCCCTTGAGTCCAAAGGCCCAAGAAACAGAAGGTGTACAACATACCAGCTTGCTTACAAGAAAAGTAAATAGATACTTGACTGCATGAGCTCTCTAGTAAAAATTATGCATGTCTTTTTCTTTACTATTAGATTTGAAACATAAAACAAACAAAGAGGCCTTTTTATCTACTAAATAAAGGATCTGAAAAATAAAGCCAGTAATCTAAAAAAAGACTATAATTATGCAAAGATTCAAGTTACAAAAATAACCTTATTAGAATATATAAAGCAAAGTCAGCATAGCAGCTAGCATATCACAAATGGCTTACTATAAAAATGTCTGAATTTGTTGATGAGCAATCAGGTATTTTCTAAGACAACATGAGTAAGGTCTTTACTGTGATTTCAGAGATTACATTCAAAGTTACTGAATCGGCAAAAAATCACAGAGATTGCAGTCATATATGTAGTAGTGCACTTGGTGAAAACAAGTCAATTTACAGGACATTGCTTGTGTTCTGGTTCATGCATGCTATGAAACATTGTGTGGTATACAATAGAGGTTTGCATATGTTATTTTTTGTTATGGTTAAAATCCTGAAACTAAACAAATGCTGCAGAAGCTACAACAACTATGTTTCTCTAAAAAAAAGTAGTCGGGTGTAATCGTAATATGTGGACTGAACTAAAAATGGTTCCCTAAAAATAATGGTCAAGTATTTTTTTTTTGTGGCTGATCTTTAAAAGAAAGCACGCTTCAGTTCAGCTATAACAAAGATTTAGTATCACGTTATCGTGCCCATTCTGAACCTATGTCTTCCTGACCCATCAAACAAATCATAGCAGTGTCATCTCATGGAAAAAAGTTAACAAGAATAATACTCGGGATCAATTGATATGCAGTCACATGCATGGATGTACTAAAGAATAACACATGATGTGTATGTCTGACTAACAATTAGTGTCTCTGCTTGTGCGGTAGGAACTCCAGTTTTACGGATATGTGCTCTGATAAATATTTCATCTCTCCGCGGGTCATAGCCAAGATCTTCAGCCTGCAACAAATTTATTTTCCCTAGTAATTAGAAAAACTAACAAATATAATTAAGAAACATAGTTATAAAAATATAGGAAACATAGTTATGAAAATATGGATAGGAGAAGTGGGCATACAGTACTGATTTTGTGACTTTGATTTGTGAATTGCACGGACCTCTCCACTTGAGCAGACTAAAACAGAAGTTAAAATCTGATATGCCACAAAGAGACTTGAGCATACAGTAAGTGGAGGCTATGTTAACAGATTCGGAAGATTTCTTGATTCAATACTCGAACATTAAACTTGTGATCTGTGAGACAATAAACAAGTAGAAATAATGAGCACCTAGATTATAAGAAGACTACATATTAGGAGTGAAAGAACAAGATATCCAGTACAGGAAAACGAAAAGACATAGACATGACATACACAGAAGGCACTACTATGGACCATACACAATCGTAAGGCTAACCCTCAGTGCCTGTTTTGACGGCATAAACAGATAAAACAAAAGGATCACAGGTAGGTTTACAATCTTCCCCGACATATTAGAAATCTCAATATTTGGTGTTATGTTGATTTGTCAAAAATGAAGTAAAACAACAATTGGGCTATAACAAGAGGGCTATGTTCAACTTACTAATTGACCGTCAGTACAAATAGGTATCTCCGAATAACTAATACAATCCCAGCCACTAGTCCAAGGATTTCAAATGACAATTGAAGAATTGAACATATAAGAAGATCACCTCACGTCGTCAGTAGCAGCCAATGGTTGTGGTCACAGGATGGCATAGCGTACTCCACGCATCTCCACTGGTATTGTTCTGTACTGCAGAGGGAGCACCACCTTGACCAACTGAACAAAACTAGTATGGAAGCAATAACAAACTCCTGTGCAAACATCCATGAGAAAATTACCTGCTGCCGTGAGGAGAGAATTCATAAATGTCATGTGCAAAAAGGGTTCATTATTTAGACATTCAAGCTGAGTCAAAATTGACAGTAGAAAACCAGGTCACCTATACAAATTAAAAAGGCAAACAAGCGCACACGTTAATCTTTCCTATGTTTATAGGTTGTTCTACTTTTCTTATTGAGTAATGGGTGTGCATCAAAGCCACTGGGCCTTCATAGGCTTGATGTGTGGATAATATAGATTTGGGTTCAGAATAGGTGGGCAGGATTTTGAATCGCAGGAAAATCTAGCACGTGAAGCACACTTGCTGGACTTCAGACTAAAACAAAACAAATCTATTCAGCAATTCAAAAAGAAGCTCATGAAGTGTTTTTTTGAACACCCTAAAAAATTAATCAACTATTGCAGACAAAAACAAGGAGGTATTATCACAGTATATCATTGACCTATATTTTTTATACACATTTACTGCAGACTATCTTCTTTATAAGTTTTCTAACTAACAACTAACAGACTGTCTTTCCCTCACAAAAAAGAACAAATAGACTGTCTTTATGAACATTACATCCATCCATTTATATATGTATATATATATATCTGACTCAAATATATTTTTCTCACATGTGTCGCCATGGTTCTTCACATGAACTTCCTTTTCTTTGAGAAATTATAGCACGGCAGTTTTTTTTCACATGATGCAGTGACCTAGAAGTGAACACACGTACTAAGAAAGTCATGGATGCAATGCAAAATATGCTCTACTAACTAATGGGCATGCTTCAAGTTATTTTTCAGAATCCCTGCGAGTATTGTCTTTGTGGCGCAATACAGTACAGCAGAAAAGCACATGTGTGTGAAGCCACTCAAAAAGAAAATTAAAAGATCTGACAAAGACAAGCAAACATTATCAGGCATATCATTTACTACCTTTTATGTCATGTACTGATATACCCCATACTATCTGCAGCCTAATAATTTTGCGTATTGTATTAATACTCCCTTTTTAGGGGGTCAATACTAGTTTCCGAGATGACTTACAGTAGCAATTCCCATCCATCGAGCGACTCATATTCATTGAGAAAACAGAACAACACCACACCAATAATGCCATTTCCTAGACGTGGAACCTCCTGGATGTAATCAGGCAAGGCATGCCATCAGGTTATAAATCATTCACAATTAAATGTGAACTCCATATAGCAACACACGAGAAGATAGGTAAGGAAAAAATACCTGCATCTTACTTGTTGAAATCTGGAGGCGGGGCCGTGACAGGGGTCGCCGCTGAAGGAAGAAGAACAGCGGGCTCCTCCTCAACAGTAGTCGGTGCAGAGGATCCTCCGGCGTATGATGCTGATGTTCCCGGCGCGCAGCGGATCCTTGTTTGCGGACAGCGCTGCTGCTCCTCGGCGGCGGACAGTGCTCCTCCGTCCTAGACGACACTGCTGCTACTGCGGACTAAGGGAAGGGAGGCCGCGGTCCGAGATGTGGTGGCGCAAGGGGACCGGTTGGTGGGTTGGGGCGGCGGCGCGGCGGCGCCCATGTCGGGCGCGGCGGCGCAGTCGGGTTAGGGTTAGGGTGTGTGGGTCGCGAGAGAGAGAGGGGAGGGGGTGAGATTGGGGATCGATCGAACATGTTGGGGTCTGCTTAGGAACGTGTTTTTTCTTTTATTTTGATGGTCTGGTGCGAATCGAGTGTTTCCTATGGCGCGCGCCTGGCTCTCTTCCCGCGCCATATTTTTCGGACATGGCTGAAGCGCAAAGCCGACACTTTTTATGTCCCCACGAATTGGCGACACACAAACAATCGGTAATGCTTCTATTTACTGATAGAAATTTCGTCGGTGTTTTTGTGAGCTTTGGTGACAGATAGTGTGTTACAAGCTTAAACAACACTAACATACTGTGTGTCGGTATATTTTGGGACAAAAAAAATGTCGGCGATACTCACTTATACCAACAGATGCATGTCGTCTTTGTAGTGTCGTGGTGTAGTGGACCCGGACGAATGCAAGTTTTGAAAACATGCGGATGCAATGCGGATGATGACATGGCAAGATGCAACACGCAAGCGGATGAGAAGGCAACAACAACGAATAACTGGAAGACACCCGGCGCATCGGTTTCGGGGCATTACAACACTCCACCACTACAAGAGGATCTCGTCCCAAGATTTAGGATGACATCGGAGAGAAACGGAAGAGGAAGAGAAAAGCTAAAATGAAGTTGCTTCTTTGACAAATGAGTGAAACCAAAGAACCTTGCAAGGTTGGACAAATTTAAAGAAAGAAAACAACGAAGATGAACAAAGTTGAAAACACTACATTGAAAAAGAGGAAACATGGAACATTACTAGAACCTTGAAGGTTGAAAGACATAAGAAAATGGTTGCAATGGACAAGAAGTGCATGCAAGCACTCCGGTTGAAACGAGATGTACAAGAAACGATAAAGATCAATTATGACAACACTCCGGTTGGAAATGGAAGGCATAGAATATGAACTTGACAAGATGAGAGGATACTTGATGAAATCAACAACACACTGCCTCCAAAACTATTGAAAGAATGGCACAAGGGGTAAGAAAGATTTCAGACAGCACTCTAGTTGAGAAGAGAGGAAAAACTTGACAGAATAGGAAGAACTTGAAAAGAGGGCACGACACTCCGGTTGAATGGATAAGCAAAAGAAAGTACATGATCTTTGCCAAAAAATGGGATGATGGGTCGAAGCGTGCAACATCACAATGCCTCTGGAACAAAAGATAGAACGGATTGAAAGTAACGAAGAAGAAAACAACATCTTCTACCTCCAATGAATTTGAGAGAGCATCCTTAAAAGAAGGATTGAACAAGAGTTGTTGAAAAAAAATCAGCAACAAAAGAACAAGCTTGTTGTGGTCTTATGGAAAACGTGTCAAAATTATTAGGCGACAACCGGCCACTAACGGAAAACAATTGATTGCTTGAGAGCAATGAAGAGGTGAAAACTCCTTTCACTGCGAGAATAGGAGGAAACTTGGATTATCGATAGACACCACAATAAGAAACATTCCTTATGGAAGGCTTTAGGTGAAATATAACCCAAGATCACTCCAACGAAGAGATTGATGGATTTAAAATACCTCATTCTTGACAACATGTGAATCATGAAACATAAACTCAAATTATCAAGAATGACATAACACCACCTCAAATGATACAGTAGAAAGAATTGCACTTCGGAATTCAAGAAGAGGAATACTTGATCTCCTCAAAACAAAACATGTGTTTTGCACCACGTTTAATTTTGAGTATATAGCTTTGGCGGATAATAACTCTGAGAGAAATCTTGAAGAACAATTGAAGAATGAAAAGAATCCTTGACGAACCACTATGTAGAGCCTCCAAGAAGAACTCCGGTAACAAAAGGATGGTCAAACAAAAGGAAAGAGAAGTTGAAAACACAAGGTGAGGCCTTGCGATGATTTAGATGGAGTTTCGCGACGAGATAATGCGGAAAAACACGGAACTCCAGAAAAGAAAGATGAAAAAATGAGATCAAGAATTTTGATGAACCTTCGGAATAAGAAATTGGATTCAGTCGATCAAACAAGAATAAGAATTACATTATGCTTATCCTTCATCAACTTAGATTGATAACAAGCAACGGATTTGGCATACCACTTATTCTCGTAGAAACAATTAAGAGAGATATAGCGTGAAGTTAATGGACCACCGGTAGGATTTAACCAATGAATAAATTGATATGATAAAGAAGGAAGAGAAATCTTGAACGAACAACTGTAAGATTTGAAAAAAGAGCGAAGCAAAGGCAGAATTCGTCGGGAAGAATTAGAAATGAATGAAAATACTTGAGGGAATTTAGATACATGAGCACGGAGAGATCATGAACTGATTAGAGGATATTTGAACGATGCACCAGTAAGATTGGGGAAAGAGAGATGAATGCTGAGAATGAATAATTCTAAGATGAAGGGCTCCGGAGAATCAAACTTAAAAGACTCTTGGATTGCTCCGAATGGTTGAAAAGAATTCTCACAATCGAAAACAATTATGAGAGGATGGCATCAAGCTTGAACCATGAATCTTTGAGCGAACAGATAAGATTTGGAGGAAAACACTTCTTTGGTCTTCAAACTCCCAGAATGACGGCGAGAAACACCATCAAGAATTGTTGAGACACTCCGGAATGATTAAAATAGGAGAGGTTGGGCCAAAGATGAAAAAAATTGAAAGATCTTGGAGAAAGACATTTGACGGATGATAATTCATTCTTACGTCAAACTTTGAAATGAATTTGAGAATAATTCCGGAAAAATCAGAAGAGCCAGGTAAGATCCTGGGAAAAGACCTGTGGGTTAGGGCCCACTCAAGAGAAACACCATTGAAAAGTTTGCTTGAAAAGAGAGATTGCACCGGTTGAATTAAATGCCTCAAAAGAGATAACAACCTCAAAATAGCTCAAACGGATTAAGAATGGAAACATGAATCTTCTGAGATATCTTCGGCACTTCGGACATAAATAGAGAGAGGTGAGCGATTAAGAGATGCAACGGCATGGGAAAGCATTTGAAACGAGGAAAAGGATATGATCAACAACAAAAGTTTGAATTGAATCCACCAGAGAAGAAAGAGAACGAAGAGTGATGAACTTGAAACTCTGTTAGTGCCGTTCCGAGAATCACCGGATAAGAACATTGAGAGAAAAGAATAAAGAGACTTCACATGAATAAAATGGATATTTGATTAAGAATTTTGAGTCCTTGAAGAAAAAGGGTGGGAGGGCAGGAAAAAAGGCAACTTGGGGATGGATGAAACGAACACCATTGAGAAAAAGCTTAGAACTGATCTCGCGGATGTTGAAAATGATAGGATCCACTTGAAGAGAAGCACACCGGTTGGAAAGAATTAACATGACAATCTCGATAAACAAGAAAGATTAGCATCCACATAGATATATGAGAACACTGCTTAGGAAAGGTATGGAATCAACACTTGACATTGAAGCAACTCGAATACCACAACTCAAAACAAAACAAAGGATTGGCTTGCAAAAAAAAGCCGGAAACAAACATATGTTAGATCCCATATCGTATCATGTGTCTGTTGGAAAGATATCCTACGAGATACTTGAATTCCCACTTATAAAACTCCTGAAACTTTCTGGTTATGCAATTAGGTGTTGGGGATACAAGGGAAGTATAATATTGCACCCAAACTAACAATCCCTAAATCCAGTTGTATCCATCCTTCAACACATAACCAAGAAACCTTCGGAAATCATGTACCTCAACCTCCGAAAAGCATCCGTTATACGAGTTATGGCAATACTCCCGAACTCCCGACCCAATATTGGGTGGCGTCGAGGTTATCTCACCAACAACTGCATAAAAGAGATTTTCGATGTCGGCGAAACACAGGTATTCCAGAACTGTAATGATAAAATTGTGACGACAACACCTCGAAGCTCAACTCCCCGGGACACTGCCACAACCCCTAAATGTCAGGAGGCACCAAGAACAATGTTCTCGTCACAAGACTATCGGAACGATTCCAAGATACCCGCGTGATCCTAATTTTTTTCGTGAAATTTGAGGAGAGAAGAGTCAAAACTTCTATGTCAGGAGGCCTCACTAGAGCGACGAAGGGACTGAGGAGTAAAAATAATCCTACTCTCTGATATATATAATCCTAAGATTCAAAATATTTTGTTCTAGACTCAACAACGTCAGAGATTCGATCAAGCAGGGGGCTCCTAGGTCGGGGATGGCTCTGATTACCAACTTCTAACACCCACGATGCGGCTATATCTCCCACGTATCGAGCCACGACTTAGAGGCATAACCGCATGGTGGTTTAGTCGCAAGTGGGGTAATCTTCACACAATCCCATGTACCGAATAAGAACGGGATAAAGAGCTGGCTTACAATCGCCACTTCACACAAATAACAAGTTAAACATACATCATCCAAAGTATAATCAAGGTCCGACTACAGAACCAAAATAAAAGAAGACAACCCCAAAAGCTAGATCCCCGATCGTCCCAACTGGGCTCCACTATTGATCAACAGGAAACTAAACATAACAATGACCAAGATCTTCATCGAGCTCCCACTTGGACTCGGTTGAGTCACCTGCACTGGTATCATCGGCACCTGCAACTGTTTGGAAGTATTTGTGAGTCACGAGGACTCATCAATCTCACACCCGCGAGATCAAGACTATATAAGATTATGGTTAGGGTAAGGTATGATGAGGTGGAGTTGCAGCAAGCACTAAGCATATGTGGTGGCTACCATACGCAAATAAGAGCGAGAAGAGAAGCAACGCAACTGTCGAGAAGTTAGAAGTGATCAAGAAGTGATCCTGAAACTACTTATGTTCAAGCATAACACAAGAACCGTGTTCACTTCCCGGACTCCGCCGAGGAGAGACCATCACGGCTATACACACGGTTTATGCATTTTAATTAAGTAGAGTGTCAAGTTCTCTACAACCGGACATTAACAAATTCCCATATGCCACATAACCGCGGGCACGACTTTCGAAAGTTCAAACCCTGCATGGGTGTCCCAACTTAGCCCATCACAAGTTTTGGGGAACGTAGTAATTTAAAAAAAAATCCTACACACACGCAAGATCATGGTGATGCATAGCAACGAGAGAGGAGAGTGTTTTCTACGTACCCTCATAGACCGAAAGCGGAAGCGTTAGCACAATGCGATTGATGTAGTCGTACGTCTTCACGGCCCGACCGATCAAGCACCAAAACTATGGCACCTCCGAGTTCTAGCACACGTTCAGCTCGATGACGATCCCCGGACTCCGATCCAGCAGAATGTCGGGGAAGAGGTCCGTCAGCACAACGGCGTGGTGACGATCTTGATGTTCTACCGTCGCAGGGCTTCGCCTAAGCACCGCTACAATATTATCGAGGATTATGGTGGAGGGGGGCACCGCACACGGCTAAGAGATCAATGATCAATTGTTATGTCTTTGGGGTGCCCCCTGCCCCCGTATATAAAGGAGCAAGGGGGAGGAGGTGCGGCCAGGAAAGGGGCGCGCCAGGAGGAGTCCTACTCCCACCGGGTGTAGGACTCCCCCCCTTTCCATGTTGATCTAGGACTTGGGGGGAAGGAGAGAAAGAGGGGAAAGGAAAGGGGGGCGCCGCCCCCCCCCCCTCCTTGTCCAATTCGGACTTGGGGGGAGGGGCGTGCGGCTGCCCCTTGGCCTCCTCTCTACTTCCTCCACTAGGCCCATTAAGGCCCAGTAGGTTACCGGGGGGTTCCGGTAACCTCCTGGTACTCCGGTAAAATGCCGATTTCACCCGGAACACTTCCGATGTCCAAACATAGGCTTCCAATATATCAATCTTTATGTCTCGACCATTTCGAGATTCCTCGTCATGTCCGTGATCACATCCGGGACTCCGAACAACCTTCGATACATCAAAACATATAAACTCATAATGAAACTGTCATCGTAACGTTAAGCGTGTGGACCCTACGGGTTCGAGAACAATGTAGACATGACCGAGACACGTCTTCGATCAATAACCAATAGCGGAACCTGGATGCTCATATTGGCTCCTACATATTCTACGAAGATCTTTATCGGTCAGACTGCATAATAACATACGTTGTTCCCTTTGTCATCGGTATGTTACTTGCCCGAGATTCGATCGTCGGTATCTTAATACCTAGTTCAATCTCATTACCGGCAAGTCTCTTTACTTGTTCTGTAATACATCATCCCGCAACTAACTCATTAGCTGCAATGCTTGCTAGGCTTTAAGTGATGTGCATTACCGAGAGGGCCCAGAGATACCTCTCCGACAATCGGAGTGACAAATCCTAATCTTGAAATACGCCAACCCAACAAGTACCTTCGGAGACACCTGTAGATCACCTTTATAATCACCCAGTTATGTTGTGACGTTTGGTAGCACACAAAGTGTTCCTCCGGTAAACGGGAGTTGCATAATCTCATAGCCATAGGAACATGTATAAGTCATGAAGAAAGCAATAGCAACAAACTAAACGATCAAGTGCTATGCTAACAGAATGGGTCAAGTCAATCACATCATTCTCCTAATGATGTGATCCCGTTAATCAAATGACAACTCATGTCTATGGTTAGAAAACATAACCATCTTTAATCAACGAGCTAGTCAAGTAGATGCATACTAGTTACACTCTGTTTGTCTATGTATTCACACATGTATTATGTTTCCGGTTAATACAATTCTAGCATGAATAATAAACATTTATCATGATACAAGGAAATAAATAATAACTTTATTATTGCCTCTAGGGCATATTTCCTTCAGTCTCCCACTTGCACTAGAGTCAATAATCTAGATTACACATTACACAGTAATGATTCTAACACCCATGGAGCCTTGGTGCTAATCATGTTTTGCTCGTGGAAGAGGCTTAGTCAGCGGGTCTGCAACATT
Source organism: Triticum aestivum (assembly GCF_018294505.1). Classification (NCBI taxonomy): domain Eukaryota; kingdom Viridiplantae; phylum Streptophyta; class Magnoliopsida; order Poales; family Poaceae; genus Triticum; species Triticum aestivum. Next base: position 596,038,533 of record NC_057809.1, read on the forward strand.
CAGATCCATATGTATCTTGCAAATTTCTATGTCTCCCACTTGGACTAAATCCCGAATGGAATTGAAGCGTCTCTTGATGTGCTTGGTTCTCTTGTGAAATCTGGATTCCTTTGCCAAGGCAATTGCACCAGTATTGTCACAAAAGATTTTCATTGGACCCGATGCACTAGGTATGACACCTAGATCGGATATGAACTCCTTCATCCAGACTCCTTCATTTGCTGCTTCCGAAGCAGCTATGTACTCCGCTTCACATGTAGATCCCGCCACGACGCTTTGTTTAAAACTGCACCAACTGACAGCTCCACCGTTTAATGTAAACATGTATCCGGTTTGCGATTTAGAATCATCTGGATCAGTGTCAAAGCTTGCATCAACATAACCATTTACGATGAGCTCTTTTTCACCTCCATATACGAGAAACATGTCCTTAGTTCTTTTTAGGTACTTCAGGATGTTCTTGACCACTATCCAGTGATCCACTCCTGGATTACTTTGGTACCTCCCTGCTAGACTTATAGCAAGGCACACATCAGGTCTGGTACACAGCATTGCATACATGATAGAGCCTATGGTTGAAGCATACGGAACATCTTTCATTTTTTTCTCTATCTTCTGCAGTGGTCGGACATTGAGTCTTACTCAACTTCACACCTTGTAACATAGGCAAGAACCCTTTCTTTGCTTGATCCATTTTGAACTTCTTCAAAACTTTGTCAAGGTATGTGCTTTGTGAAAGTCCAATTAAGCGTCTTGATCTATCTCTATAGATCTTAATGCCCAATATGTAAGAAGCTTCACCGAGGTCTTTCATTGAAAAACTCTTATTCAAGTATCCCTTTATGCTATCCAGAAATTCTATATTATTTCCAATCAATAATATGTCATCCACATATAATATCAGAAATGCTACGGAGCTCCCACTCACTTTCTTGTAAATACAAGCTTCTCCAAAAGTCTATATAAAACCAAATGCTTTGATCACACTATCAAAGCGTTTATTCCAACTCCGAGAGGCTTGCACCAGTCCATAAATGGATCGCTGGAGCTTGCACATTTTGTTAGCTCCCTTTGGATCGACAAAACCTTCTGGTTGCATCATATACAACTCTTCTTCCAGAAATCCATTCAGGAATGCAGTTTTGACATCCATTTGCCAAATTTCATAATCATAAAATGCGGTAATTGCTAGCATGATTCGGACAGACTTAAGCATCGCTACGGGTGAGAAGGTCGCATCGTAGTCAATCCCTTGAACTTGTCGAAAACCTTTCGCAACAAGTCGAGCTTTATAGACAGTAACATTACCGTCAGCGTCAGTCTTCTTCTTGAATATCCATTTATTCTCAATTGCTTGCCGATCAACGGGCAAGTCAACCAAAGTCCACACTTTGTTCTCATACATGGATCCCATCTCAGATTTCATGGCTTCTAGCCATTTTGCGGAATTTGGGCTCACCATCGCTTCTTCATAGTTCGCAGGTTCATCATGATCTGGTAGCATGACTTTCAGAACAGCCACTACAACAAAAACACACATATAGCAACGCCTATGTAGCAACGGTGTGCCAACATGTGTTGGTGGGCCGTGGGATCAACCTCTCCCACCTCCCCACGAATAGCTAACCTCCTCCATCGACTGAAAAAAAGCTAGCCTCCTCCACGTACCCACCTCCTCCTCGTCGTCCTCTCTTTCTCCTCAATTATCTGCGGTCTTCCTCCTTTCCACCCTCAAAACTTGGAGGGGCCAATGTCTTCCCAGAAATAACTGGAGGGGCCGCTACTGCTGGGGTCTACAGAGGGTGGATTCATGGCCTTACTACCTGGTTGTGACACCGGTTGCCACGATCTGGGGCGGGCGAGGAGCTCAGCCGAAATGTCTAAGATACAGATCTGGGTTAGATTCGCATCGGAGCCGCACAACCGCGTGTACTCCGGCGAGTACGCTGGCTGCGACGTCGCCATCCCGAGCAGGACGCCGCTCAGTTCCAGCAGCAGTTCTCGTACTAGGTCGGCTTCCGCCTCTACCACACAACTACATCTCCATAATCGCATGTTCTACAATCCTATTTTTTTTGTTTCTTCCACCATCTCATCCCCTTGGTCGATCTTACCTGATCCACCACCACAGGCACTAGCATAGTGACAAATCCATGTTTTTGCGCTGGATCCTCTGCTTCTAACTATATGTCCTATTATTACTTCAACATCTGCACTCTGCAATAGGTACCCGCCATGGTGTTGTAGATCACAGCAGGCTGAACCACCCGCTTCTCCTTTCTAGGTATTTCAATTTTATACATGTCTATTTTATATTTAGTTCACCATCTGCAAGATGTGCTAGTGAGATTTATTAATTTTGATATATCTACTGTGTTAATTCGAGCGGAAGATTTGCATCCTCTTGTTCATACAAATTGTTTCTTAGGACGCATTAGTTTATTTTATTTATTTTATTGCTGCTAGTAAGTTGGATAATTAATCAAGATTAGAATGTGAACTTGATCATCACACACTCATTCAACTGGCTGTCGTTTTATCTAAAATATATATCCTAGTTGTGGCCTTGTCATCAAAGAGCAATGCGTACAGGATCCTTGAAAATACACTAGAAGTTAGTACGTATAGGGAGATACACTGTAGGAACTGATCAGCACTACTATGCTATCATGACTACTTCAAGTATAGGAAAAAAATCCCCTAATTACTCTTAGGGCATGTCCAATGCCAAGACTCTTAACTAGGCGCTTAACTACTGCCACCTAACTAAGCACCTATACAGGAGGCTAGCTTGTGCCCAACCAGGCGCTTATTCCATCACAGAAATTGCCTAAGGGTCCGGCTCCAAGTGTGGCATCGGGTGCCCAAGAATTTGGTCGGTGTCGTGAAAATAGCTGGGATTTTAATCCCTAGTGCCTATTTAAGCACCCCCATTGTAGACGCCCTTATGAATCCTTACCTTTTTCCATTTCAGCTACCCTCGGAGTTCTGTAAATGTCCAAGGTAACAAATAATCTTATTTACCATTGCTACCTATGTATTGCTGAAAGGGGTTCGTGTTGTACCAAACTGTTTGATGGAGAATAAGCAGTACCAAATTTTCCTGTACATTGGTAATGAGCTCTTTGCTATACACGTGCAGGTAGACAAGTTTATCTTATTAAAATATTTTCCTTTCCCTGGATGATTGTGTTACAATTCAACTTTTTATGATGACAAGGGTATTTATTTGTAGTGAACGACCATGACATATATAGCTAGGGAAGCTTCTGCAGAAAGAGGTGGAAACTGCATGATTCTGCTTTGACATAGCCTCACAAAGCAGAGATTTGAGTTACTGATTTTCCCTATTCTGTACAATTTGTCTTGGTTTTATATAAATAAATATAAGCCATATTTTCCCTGTACTCACTTATTATAGAACTTAGTTAATTTAGTAAATGAGCATGTGTTGGTTTATGCAGATTCTTATTTAGATAAGCGATGGATATTCAGGACTTGTGCAGGGCAATTAGGAGAAATATAATGCCATCATCCTGGTGTTCATTATTTTCTTTGAAGTGTTTTTAAATTGTTGAAATCTTGCATCTACTTGTATTTTCTGGACCACAACAAATTTTCTTAGGAAACGAAGGACGTGTGGTATGTCAGTAAATGATCTTATTCAAGAGAGGTAACTTGTTTCTTACTTAGTCTGTTATTTTAAAGGTTTGACATATAGCAAGTTTGTTCATAAGAAAACACAATGATCAAAGTGGTTATCAAATGTAGGCTCTTTTTCTGCGTACAGAGCTACTGATGCCATCTTCATCCTTTGTATGGTGCTCCTCCTTTAAATTTTACTACTGATGTGTTGACCTGCTTTTCTATACTGTTAGTTGCTCATCTCATTTCTTTCATTGTTGTAGATTGACAAGATGAATTGATGATGCGTGGCTCAAATGTTGATTCCAAGGTCGGGAGTGGGGCTGCTAATGAACAATTAGAATGTGATTTTTGTGGTCAATGTTTCAGACATTATGTTTTAGAATAGTTGAGAATTAGGCAACTACTAGTAGATAGTTTCACATCTTGTAAACTTTTGACCATATTCTTTGTAATGCAACATATTTGATATAATATATGATACCTTTTTGTTTGTTATATTGTGTGGTTTTTATGCACTATCAGCATTGACCCAATTATTTTGGAAATACCATTAATTCTTCTTGCTATCTAGAAAGCTTCTGGTTGTTGCAATGATTTGTTATATCCATTTGAAAATCCTTTTGTGTAGGGTAGCCACCAACGCATATGAAGTGTTGTTAAATTGTAACTATATACGTTGCTATCTTACAACGCTTGTACACGCTGTTTACCAACGAATCTATATACGTTGTTGTAGACCCTTCCAACACCAGCAACGACAACGCATAAAAATCCGTTGGTGTAGACCATAGCAACGCATATAGGAACATACGACAACGCATCGATGTGTTGCTGAAGGGGGGTTCTTGTTGTAGTGAGGATTACCGTACCACTCTGGTGCGGATCTTACTCTAGTTGATCTACGAGGTTCGGTAGCAACTTGATTTGAAGTTTCATGATCATTATCATTAGCTTCCTCACTAATTGGTGTAGGTGTCACAGAAACCGGTTTCTGTGATGTACTACTTTCCAATAAGGGAGCAGGTATAGATACCTCAACAAGTTCTACTTTTCTCCCACTCACTTCTTTCGAGAGAAACTCCTTCTCTAGAAAAACTCCGAATTTAGCAACAAAAGTCTTGCCTTTGGATCTGTGATAGAAGGTGTACCCAACAGTCTCCTTTGGGTATCCTATGAAGACACATTTCTCCGATTTGGGTTCGAGCTTATCAGGTTGAAGCTTCTTCACATAAGCATCGCAGCCCCAAACTTTCAGAAACAACAACTTTGGTTTCTTGCCAAACCACAGTTCATAAGGCGTCATCTCAACGGATTTCGATGGTGTCCTATTTAACATGAATGCAGCCGTCTCTAAAGCATAACCCCAAAACGATAGCGGTAAATCAGGAAGAGACATCATAGATCGCACCATATCTAATAAAGTACGATTACGACGTTCGGACACACCATTACGTTGTGGTGTTCCGGGTGGCGTGAGTTGCGAAACTATTCCGCATTGTTTCAAATGTAGACCAAACTCGTAGCTCAAATATTCTCCTCCACGATCAGATCGTAGAAACTTTATTTTCTTGTTACGATGATTTTCAACTTCACTCTGAAATTCTTTAAACTGTTCAAATGTTTCAGACTTATGTTTCATTAAGTAGATATACCCATATCTGCTTAAATCATCTGTGAAGGTGAGAAAATAACGATATCCGCCACGAGCCTCAACATTCATTGGACCACATACATCTATATGTATGATTTCCAACAAATCTGTTGCTCTCTCCATAGTACCGGAGAACGGTGTTTTAGTCATCTTACCCATGAGGCACGGTTCGCAAGTACCAAGTGATTCATAATCAAGTGGTTCCAAAAGTCCATCAGTATGGAGTTTCTTCATGCCCTTTACACCGATATGACCTAAATAGCAGTGCCACAAATAAGTTGCACTATGATTATCAACTCTGCATCTTTTGATTTCAACATTATGAATATGCGTATCACTACTATCGAGATTCATCAAAAATAGACCACTCTTTAAGGGTGCATGACCATAAAAGATATTACTCATATAAATAGAACAACCATTATTCTCTGATTTAAATGAATAACCGTCTCGCATCAAACAAGATCCAGATATAATGTTCATGCTCAACGCTGGCACCAAATAACAATTATTTAGGTCTAATACTAATCCCGAAGGTAGATGTAGAGGTAGCGTGTCGACCGCTATCACATCGACTTTGGAACCATTTCCCACGCGCATCATCACCTCGTCCTTAGCCAATCTTCGCTTAATCCGTAGCCCCTGTTTCGAGTTGCTAATGTTAGAAACAGAACCAGTATCAAATACCCAGGTGCTACTGCGAGCATTAGTAAGGTACACATCAATAACATGTATATCACATATACCTTTGTTCACTTTGCCATCCTTCTTATCCGCCAAATACTTGGGGCAGTTCCGCTTCCAGTGACCAGTCTGCTTGCAGTAGAAGCACTCAGTCTCACGCTTAGGTCCAGACTTGGGTTTCTTCTCCTGAGCAGCAACTTGTTTGTTGTTCTTCTTGAAGTTCCCTTTCTTCTTCCATTTGCCCTTTTTCTTGAAACTGGTGGTCTTATTGACCATCAACACTTGATGCTCCTTCTTGATTTCTACCTCCGCGGCTTTTAGCATCGCGAAGAGCTCAGGAATAGTCTTATTCATCCCTTGCATATTATAGTTCATCACGAAGCTTTTGTAGCTTGGTGGCAGTGATTGAAGAACTCTGTCAATAACACTATCAACAGGAAGATTAACCCCCAATTGAGTCAAGTGATTATGATACCCAGACATTTTGAGTATATGTTCACTGACAGAACTATTCTCCTCCATCTTGCAGCTATAGAACTTATTGGAGACTTCATATCTCTCAATCCGGGCATTTGCTTGAAATATTAACTTCAACTGCTGGAACATCTCATATGCTCCATGACATTCAAAACGTCGTTGAAGACCCGGTTCTAAGCCGTAAAGCATGGTGCACTGAACTATCAAGTAGTCATCAGCTTTGCTCTGCCAGACGTTCATAACATATGGTGTTGCTCCTGCAGCAGGCTTGGCACTTAGTGGTGCTTCCAGGATGTAATTCTTTTGTGCAACAATGAGCATAATCCTCAAGTTACGGACCCAGTCCGTGTAATTGCTACCATCATCTTTCAACTTTGCTTTCTCAAGGAACGCATTAAAATTCAACGGAACAACAACACGAGCCATCTATCTACAATCAAACATAGACAAGCAAGATACTATCAGGTACTAAGTTCATGATAAATTTAAGTTCAATTAATCATATTACTTAAGAACTCCCACTTAGAAAGATATCCCTCTAATCCTCTAAGTGATCACGTGATCCAAATCAACTAAACCATGTCCGATCATCACGTGAGATGGAGTAGTATCAATGGTGAACATCAATATGTTGATCATATCTACTATATGATTCACGCTCGACCTTTCGGTCTCTGTGTTCCGAGGCCATATCTGTTATATGCTAGGCTCATCAAGTTTAACCTGAGTATTCCGCGTGTGCAACTGTTTTGCACCCGTTGTATTTGAACGTAGAGCCTATCACACCCGATCATCACGTGGTGTCTCAGCACGAAGAACTTTCGCAATGGTGCATACTCAGGGAGAACACTTATACTTTTATAATTTAGTGAGGGATCATCTTATAATGCTACCGTCAATCAAAGCAAGATAAGATGCATAAACGATAAACATCACATGCAATCAATATAAGTGATATGATATGGCCATCATCATTTTGTACTTGTGATCTCCATCTTCAAAGTACCGTCATGATCACCATCGTCACCGGCGCGACACCTTGATCTCCATCGTAGCATCGTTGTCGTCTCGCCAATCTTATGCTTCCACGACTATCGCTACCACTTAGTGATAAAGTAAAGCATTACAACGTGATTGCATTGCATACAATAAAGCGACAACCATATGGCTCCTGCCAGTTGCCGATAACTCGGTTACAAAACATGATCATCTCATACAATAAAATTTAGCATCATGTCTTGACCATATCACATCACAACATGCCCTGCAAAAACAAGTCAGACGTCCTCTACTTTGTTGTTGCAAGTTTTACGTGGATGCTACGGGCTTAGCAAGAACCGTTCTTACCTACGCATCAAAACCACAACGATAGTTTGTCTAGTTGGTGCTGTTTTAACCTACGCAAGGACCGGGCATAGCCACACTTGGTTCAACTAAAGTTGGAGAAACTGACACCCGCCAGCCACCTGTGTGCAAAGCACGTCGGTAGAACCAGTCTCGCATAAGCGTACGCGTAATGTCGGTCCGGGCCGCTTCATCCAACAATACCGCCAAACCAAAGTATGACATGCTGGTAAGCAGTATGACTTATATCGCCCACAACTCACTTGTATTCTACTCGTGCACAACATCAACGCATAAAAACTGGCTTGGATGCCACTATTGGGGAACGTAGTAATTTCAAAAAAAAATTCTATGCACACGCAAGATCATGGTGATGCATAGCAACGAGAGAGGAAAGTGTTGTCTACGTACCCTCGTAGACCGAAAGCGGAAGCGTTAGCCAAACGTGGTTGATGTAGTCGTACGTCTTCATGGCCCGACCGTTCAAGCACCGAAACTATGGCACCTCCGAGTTCTAGCACACGTTCAGCTCGATGACGATCCCCGGACTCCGATCTAGCAGAATGTTGGGGAAGAGTTCCGTCAGCACGACAGCGTGGTGACGATCTTGATGTTCTACCGTCGCAGGGCTTCGCCTAAGCACCGCTACAATATTATTGAGGATTATGGTGGAGGGGGGCACCGCACACGGCTAAGAGATCAATGATCAATTGTTGTGTCTTTGGGGTGCCCACTGCCCCCGTATATAAAGGAGCAAGGGGGAGGAGGTGCAGCCAGGCAAGGGGCGCGCCAGGAGGAGTCCTACTCCCATCGGGAGTAGGACTCCCCCCTTTCCACGTTGAACTAGGACTTGGGGGGAAGGAGAGAAAGAGGGGAAAGGAAAGGGGGGGGGGCGGCGCCCCCCCTCCTTGTCCAATTAGGACTTGGGGGGGGGGGAGGGGCGCGCGGCTGCCCCTTTGCCTCCTCTCTACTTCCTCCACTAGGCCCATTAAGGCCCATTAGGTTACGGGGGGTTCCGGTAACCTCCCGGTACTCCGGTAAAATGCCGATTTCACCCGGAACACTTCCGATGTCCAAACATAGGCTTACAATATATAAATATTTATGTCTCGGCCGTTTCAAGACTCCTCGTCATGTCCATGATCACATCCGGGACTCCGAACAACCTTCGGTACATCAAAACATATAAACTCATAATGAAACTGTCATCGTAACGTTAAGCGTGCGGACCCTACGGGTTCGAGAACAATGTAGACATGACCGAGACATGTCTCCGGTCAATAACCAATAGCGGAACCTGGATGCTCACATTGGCTCCTACATATTCTACGAAGATCTTTATCGGCCAGACCGCATAACAACATACATTGTTCCCTTTGTCATCGGTATGTTACTTGCCCGAGATTCGATCGTCAGTATCTTAATACCTAGTTCAATCTCGTTACCGGCAAGTCTCTTTACTCGTACTGGAATACATCATCCCGCAACTAACTCATTAGCTGCAATGCTTGCAAGGCTTTAAGTGATGTGCATTACCGAGAGGGCCCAGAGATACCTCTCCGACAATCGGAGTGACAAATCCTAATCTCGAAATACGCCAACCCAACAAGTACCTTCGGAGACACCTGTAGAGCACCTTTATAATCACCCAGTTACGTTGTGACGTTTGGTAGCACACAAAGTGTTCCTCTGGTAAACGGGAGTTGCATAATCTCATAGTCATAGGAACATGTATAAGTCATGAAGAAAGCAATAGCAACAAACTAAACGATCAAGTGCTATGCTAACGGAATGGGTCAAGTCAATCACATCATTCTCCTAATGATGTGATCCCGTTAATCAAATGACAACTCATGTATATGGTTAGGACACATAACCATCTTTGATCAACGAGCTAGTCAAGTAGAGGCATACTAGTGACACTCTGTTTGTCTATGTATTCACACATGTATTATGTTTCCGGTTAATACAATTCTAGCATGAATAATAAACATTTATCATGATACAAGGAAATAAATAATAACTTAATTATTGCCTCTAAGGCATATTTCCTTCAACAAGCTCTCATGGTCAACGAAGGATATTACTTCTCCCGGGAAGACCCGATCAGTCTCGGAATCCCGGTTACAAGACATTTCGACAATGGTAAAACAAGACCAGCAAAGCCGCCCGATGTGCCGACAATCCCGATAGGAGCTGCACATATCTCGTTCTCAGGGCAACACCGGATAGGTCAAGCTACGAGTAAAACCAACCCTCTAGTTGCCCCGAAGTGGCCTCGCAGGCTGCCCGGTTTGGACCAACACGTAGAGAAGCACTGGCCCGTGGGTGTTATAATAAAGATGACCCTCGGGTTAATTACTCCCAAGGGAAGGGTATAGGTTGTTACGCAAATGTAAAACCAAGGTTGGGCCTTGCTGGAGGAGTTTTATTCAAAGCGAATTGTCAAGGAGTTCCCATAACACCCAACCGCGTAAGGGACACAAAATCAAGGAACATAACATCAGTATGGCGGAAACTAGGGCGGCAAGAGTGGAACAAAACACCAGACATAAGGCCGAGCCTTCCACCCTTTACCAAGTATATATATGTATTAATTAAATAAGAGATATTGTGATATCCCAACATATCCATGTTCCAACATGGAACAAACTTCATCTTCACCTGTAACTAACAACGCTATATGAGGGGCTGAGCAAAAGCGATAACATAGCCAAACAATGGTTTGCTAGGAAGGAGGGTTAGAGGCTTGACATGGCAATATGGGAGGCATGATATAACAAGTGGTAGGTAGCGCGACATAGCGGTAGAGCGAACAACTAGCAAGCAAAGATAGAAGTGATTTCGAGGGTATGGTCATCTTGCTTGAGATCCCGCAAGGAAGAAGAACGAGTCCATGACGAAGACAAACGGACGAAGTTGAACGAATCCTCACAAACGCTACGTTATCGGAACTAACTGATACGTCTCCAACGTATCTATTATTTTTGATTGCTCCATGCTATATTATCTACTGTTTTGGACATTATTGGGCTTTATTATCCACTTTTATATTATTTTTGGGACTAACCTATTAACCGGAGGCCCAGCCCAGAATTGCTGTTTTTTTGCCTTTTTAGGGTTTCGAAGAAAAGGAATATCAAACGGAGTCCAAACGGAATGAAACCTTCGGGTACGTGATTTTCTCAACGAACAAGATCCAGGAGACTTGGACCCTACGTCAAGACACAAAAGAGGAGGCCACGAGGTAGGGGCGCGCCTACCCCC